>NC_056737.1:898990546-899030546 GCF_019279795.1 Protopterus annectens
TGGTGACTGATCCCTTGTATGTATCACATATCCTGGACATCCAGATCAAAGGGCATTATAGTCCCATTGTTCTCAGCCCTCATCACACATCACATAGTTGAGTTAAATGCACCCTTTTGCATGTAACTCCCAACACATCTTCCAGGGATGATTTACTCAAGCATATCATTTTTGCCACAGTGAGCTCACACACATCTTATTGGCCATACCTAAGTATTATTTTGATGCATGACCATTAGAAGTTGACAGTGCAGAACTTTCTTCAAGATGTTATGCAAGATACATGTGTGATACATGCTCTTGGAATGCACACAGTAAATACATAGCTCATTGACAACATTGATGGCATGGGTTACATTTGTGCAAGTGTGGATTGTGGTACATGTATGCCATGCAAATCTGTCAACGAGCCAGGATTGCTCCTAATTTAAATTACAGCTATAATACTGTCCCTCTTAACAGCTCTGAAAAGTTTTAACTGCTGTTAAATAAAGATCCTTAATTGCTCAACCAATCACATACAGCAATCAGATGCACGCCTTCCTTAAGCCTCCATTTCATTTATAGTCTCCAGGCATTTCTGCAGTTACACCCTACTGCTCCTCTAGGCGTCAAATATTGCCTGTTCATATTTGCATTAATAATTCCAAAACCATGTTACATACAAGGTGTTGGAAAATTTTATCTTGAAACATACATGATAGCAAACACAATTGTATTGATATATGACCTCTGTCAATTGGGTATTTGTTAAAAATGTAAGGTGATAACTTACATTTTTAAATGCTGAAGCCACGCCCACTAGGGGTTAAAGGTACACACTCAAAAGAGCTCTACTGGAGGGAATGAGTTAAGAAATGAAATGGAGGCTTAAGGAAGGCGTGCATCTGATTGCTGTATGTGATTGGTTGAGCAATTAAAGATCTTTATTTAGCAGCAGTAAGTCAGGTCTACACACTAGGATCTGAAGAAGGTTTTTTTAACTGAAAGCGCTTATCCTGTTTGACCTGCAACTTGAACAGCACAATTTGTGCTTTTTATTTCTTTGTTTTATTAAAGCCTACATTTTAACAGAATTTTTCAGTGAACTTTTCATTGTGGTGGAAGCCTTTTTTTCATTTTACTATTTTATTATTATATTTTATTTTATTTTATTATTATTATTATTATTATATTAAATTCTGGTAGTCAGTGTGGCTGCCTGCGCAATCGCACAAAACTAGTTTGCCCATAGATAAACATGTATGTATGTCTTCTGATATTCTTGCTGTTTTACACAGTTTCCTGGCTGGCAATAGTGCTGCTGGCCACAAAACCATGCTTGTATTTGTGTAAGCTCGATGCATGACATTCATATGCAATTAGCACTGCTGCTTATCACACAAACATGTAAACTGTGTGTACACTTCTTTCTAAGCCTACATAGAGTTTACTCAATCCCAGGTAAATCTCTGACCTTACATTTTAAGCAAGACTATATTTTGATGCTTAATAAACTGTATATTTGTAATAACAATAATAATAAAGAGGAATTATTGGGATTTATCCAAAGGAATTCTGAAAAGAATAATGAAAGCCTTAATAAAATCACTAAATAGAGCAAAATGTATTTGCCAGTGAGGCCAGATTATTATCAACATTATTCTTTTTCCTGTGATTTTATATTTCATTCAAATTGCAGTTTTATCCCCTCCTAAAATCAAATTAAAAAGACAGAAATAACATTAGTGGCATTACTAACATTAGTGACATTGTTATGGTTTCCTACTAGACCACAAGTAGCTAATAGAATTATGTCAGAACATGAAAAGATGGAGGCATGCACATCCCAGACATAGTAGTTTAATATATTAAAACTATTAATTGTAATAATGATGACTATAAAATGAAATGGAAAGACTTACAACTATGCATTTGTACTGAGAAGAAGGTTAGAATATTGGAAAAAGTCCAGAAAAAGTACATTTTGGATAATAATAATAATATCAATTAAAATTAAGTGCTCTCCCTCTCACCTCTCTCACTTACTTTCACTCCCTCTGTCTCTATTATATATATATATATATATATATATATATATATATATATACATATATATATAGAGAGAGAGAGAGAGAGCCAAAATCAAAGTAAACGTTATTGTCAATCAGATATATTATACACAGCAGTGCAAGCTGAACAAAATTACGTTGCTTTGGTCCCCATGCAAGACATAACAATGAACACATAGTCTGAGTGACAGTAAGACTAATGCACATACAATAATAATTAAAATATTAACAACACAATAAATTATCACAATTGGACAGGATGACATTAGGCAATATTATACTAGTAGGTATTGCAAGACTATGACTTCAAATTGTGATTGCTTAGAATATTGCAATTCATCAGTTGTATCAATATATTCTGATGTTCATATTGCACATATATGGTGTTGTAACTCACTCCTGACTATTGCACATTTAGGAAGTAATAGCATAAGAAATCAGGCTAACTGCACCAGTTATTGATGCAAAAAACAAACCAACACCAGAAACTGTAGAAAAACAAGTATGCATGACAAATGCACCTCAAACACCCAGCAATCTTAAGCTTTTCAGCTCTTTAATAAAAATGAAACACAATTCAAAGTACCACACTGCAATGTATTGTGCTTTTCCTCTGGTTCAATGACCATACTTCTTCAGACAAATGCCAGCAGGTATAAGCTTTTATACAAAAAATACACTTCCCTCCACCCCCTAATTACTCAATTATTCAATAAATAACAATTAACCATACAACTGAATCTCCATTTTCAAAGGACTAAATTGTCAAAAAACTAAGCTAGCATACATTCATATAAAATCAATGTTAGGTCAACCACAATTATAAAATCCAGATAAGAATCATGTTCAATCCATAAAAATGGTAGTAATAATGTACAAATCATCTATAAGACATGAATAAAACACATGCAAAGCATGAAAAATAAATAATAATTAATACTAGGCAATTGACCATCACAGAAATACACATAAAAATGTGACATACAACTGATGGTTATCTATTTAGTCTTTTCAATTTTAGTAAACATTGAATGGAGCAACTATCATTTATACATGGGAAATGCCAGGCTTCTAAACCAATCTGGCACATCAATTCTCTTTTTTCTAATAACAATGATCTCAGACCACCCCTTATTTCACCAGCTACATGGTCAATCACTCTAAACAAAAAGCTATGTGTGGGGTTAGTTTTGATGTGAATACATCAGATGCTTTGCAGTTCCAATACCAAACTATGATGTTATTTGAGAGTATGCTTTCAATGGTCCCCCTGTAGAAGGCTTTGAGGATGGACTGATTCAGGTTTGCCTTCCTCAGTTTCTGTAGGAAGTGCAGACATTGCTGTGCCTTCTTCACTGTGTGACTAATATGAGTTGACCAATATAGGTCATCTGAGATGTGCACCCCCAGGAACTTGGTGTTTTTGACTCTTTCCACTGCCACCCCCTTAATTCCCATTGGTTGATGTATCTCCTGAGTCCTCCTGAAGTCCACTATTAATTCTTTGGCTTTGCTTACATGTAAGGCCAGATTGTTGCTATTGCACCAGCCTATCATATGCTCAACTTCATCCTTGTAGGCTGCTGTTTCCTCACCATTTCTGACAAGATCTGTGACAGTGGTAGGCCATGCAGTCGTGCATCAACAAGGTATACATATATATATATATATATATATATATATATATATATATATATATATATATATATATATATATGTATATCTACTATATATGCATCTATCTATATATCTATCTATATATATATATATATATATATATATATATATATATATATATATATATATATATATATATATATATATATATATAGATAGATATATATCTATACACACAGATATATATATATATATATATATATATATATATATATATATATATATATACACACACACACACACACACATATATACACACACACACACACACACACACACACACACACACACACACACACACACACACACACACACATATATATATATATATATATATCTATAGTCTCCATTCAATATTTAAATTCAGTTACATAAATATCTTGAAGACATTCTTATTTATACAAGTGAATTTTAAAAATGTATTTATTATACATGCAATGTGTATTGCAATGGTTTAAATAGATGCTGCTACTAAAACTAAAAAGATGAACTAGACAGAAGGAAAAAAAAACTTTCTGGATAACATAAAAATGTTTGAGAACATTCTGAGGAATACAAACTAGCAGGCTCTAAGAGAATATGTTATGTATAAGTCACATGGTTTTAATGACACTGACATAAAAGGATAGCCAACAATATCTGCATATATAATTAACCTACCATGCATTGGAAAATAAATAGATCAAGACTGGTGAATTTATGTAAGCTGGTAATGGAATATAAACATTAATGGTTCATACTGGGCATTTGTTTTTAAAAATGAAGAGGTAAAGTATTAAGTTAAAGATGAGTTACTTGTGTTAAAATAAATAACATCCTCATCCTTCTTGGAATAAATACTTGAAAGTTAATTCATAGAGCTTTTATACATAGCTACTAGTGTAGCTTAAAATAGGAACATCTAACAATAATTATATTTCTTGGAGATGTAAACAGAAACTAAAACCTGATTGAATTTATATTTTTACTTATTGTCAAGTATTATAAGAATACTACAAAAATGCAATAATTTTGTGAAGAATTCTGGACAGATACATTTATTATTTCATAGTTACTAATTTTGCGTAATGAGTGAGACTGCGACCCCATATGCAAAGAAAAAAAAAATTAGGAAAAAGGGGTTGCAGATGGATGGATCCAGTTGTAACATGTATTAAAAATTACCATCCTTTCCAGTTTTGTGATATGATATATCAGTTTGCAAGGAAACTAACTATACAAACTGGATGAAAAAATGCACTTCAAATTTTATTGACTGTCTTTCAATAATCAGAAATATATGTGATATAAACAGGACAACAATAACATTTAAACAATGTAAATCAATCTATTTACTGTATATCAATTCTGGCCAAGACTGTGATCCTTGTTAGATACATTTGAGAATTATGCTTCACCTATTCATTAACATGTACAATGGAACTGGGAGGTGTGTCCAAAAGGTTCCTTATGAAGGAAATTCAGGTCTTCAAGATGTCTTATGTAGACAGACTGAAATCATTGTACTTTTTTCTGTGTCGTACAGACTGCTCAAAGTTGACCTGTGCGTTGCATGTACAGCAATCTCTGACCCAGCTTTAATTGGAATACTGCACATTCACAAGTCAAATGACACAAGGGTCACTCTCTCAAAGGATCTTAACCTGGTTTGTGACATCAAAAGAACTTGCTGGAGAGATGGATTTGTCTCACAGAGGTTGCCCCACCTTTGGAACAAGCTTTCTATTCATGTTAAACAAAGCCCCTCACTAGACTTATTTAAGTATAATTTTGACAATTGGATGGGCAACCAGAAATTCACCCTGGGGGTTCCACCTGTGTCCATCTTGGACAGGGGCAATAGGTGCTGATTTTAGTGTTTGCTTGAGCCAGACAAAATTGGGAACATGAGCTGAACTTGGCTAAGCTTGTAAGGGCCCTGGGGCCATCAGCCTAGTAACCTCCAATGATCCTATGATCCTCTAATATAACATCATGACTTTAATATATAGTGAAGGGAGTTTTGTAATAAAGAGTTATTTGATAAGGAGCAGTGCTTTGTAAATAATGTATATATATATAGATATATATATATATATACATATATATATATATATATATATATATATATATATATATATATATATATATATATATATATATATATAAAATTATGGTAGAAATTGTACTCAGTTGTAAAATATATTTTGTTTTCTCAACTAATAAAATATTTTAAAAAGTCAAATACAAACTTTGCGTAGTGCCCTCATATTACTAAATTTAATATTATATATGCTAATGCCTTAAAGTGACAGACACCTACAGAATATGGAACTACCTGCCATGACTATACAAATCCCTATTATCAGAATAAAAGAAAATCCTATTTCATGATTCAGATATTTTATTCAGAATGTTACTACTCTTACTCTGAAGTGGTACTAAAAGGTATTATTGAAAAGTAATATTTCTTTAGTTTTCTACTTCTTTTTGCAGTTTATTGTGAAGTTATATATACATATTGACACACAGTAACTTGCCAGAAATAAAATTGTAGTTTATGTTTTATGGAGATCAAGTATGAATTAAAATTAATATTCCATGGATTATGTAGCTTCCAGCTTCAAAGAGTATGCCAGTGGCATATTGATAGGAATACTATAATGTCGTGTTTTGATCCATAGCAAAAATTCAGAAGTTATTTCCTCCACGTTGAACACAAAATTCATTATGGACATCATTTTTATGTGTGTGGAAGTAGGGGCTATACATCCCATGAAAGAGATTTCACTGTCTGCAACATTTAATATAATCAGTTCTAGTATCACTGCACCTTGATTATTGGCAACCTGGGAAAATGACCTCATTTAAGGACAATGTTTCATCCAAATGAAGCTCTTTAAGCACTTGAGTTTAACTTTTCAGATTGGGTGTCACTATGTTGTCTTGTATTAACAATATTTGCAATAATTGGATTTTTGTGCCTTGATTTATCATGTTAAGAAGCCAGATTATTTTGTGGTTAACTTTAGAAACGGAGTACAATAGATTTAGTGACTGCATTATTTTTTCAAGTGCATTTGTTCAGATTTATGAATAGTATCTACATAACTTCAACTCTGATGGATCTAATTGGAGAAACATCAGTTTATTTAGATAAACAGAGGAAAACACAGGTCCATTTATTACAGGTATTCTAACAGTTTTCCCACAATATAAACAGCTAAAAAGACATGCCCCTAGATTTAATAAAATCCATGTAGGCATAGTCTAAAGCCTTCATGGAATGATACCATGTCTGTATACATGGTTCTCTCTCAGCAGTGTGCCATGCATATTAATCATTTTGTATTGCTGAGGGAGAGCCTTGGAACACAATTATTGAATCAGTATAAGGAGAGTTGCACAGACCAATTATATTATAGAAATGTAATTTAATTTAATTTTTTAAACCATGTTTGCATGGTATGGCATGGAGTACAGAAATGCTAAGCAGTGCTGAGACACCTGCCAGACATCTAAAAATAGAAAACGGATATATTTAATTAGTTCTGTAAAGGTCAAGTTTAAGCATAGCAGCTTGCATGGCATGGAGTGGTGCTCAGCACTGCTTAAAGGTAGCTCAGAGGGATATGTAAAGGTAGAGCAAAACTCCACATATCCATGTAGTTAAATGGTTAGAGTTACAGCCTCATGGGCAGTAGGTACAGGGTTTGAATACATGGAAGTGCAAGTTAGCATTTTTGTTCAGAATAGAAATTATGCAAATTATTTTAAATACTGTCCTGCTACACTCAGCTAAGCTCTCCTAAGACCTGCTAAGAACTGCATAAGCAAAATAATGGCGGCTAATGTTTATGCATTGCTTGGCATCACTTGGCTGGTTTGAGCACTGGTAAGCAATGCCAAGCATTTGGTGTATTCAGTTTTCATGCTGCTTGGCTCAGCTGTGCTGGTTTATGCAATGGTTAGCAACATGTCACATTTTTAAATATTGCCCAGTTGTGTGTAAGGACAGAAAAACAGGCTATATTAAGCCCAATAAGTGGGAATACAGCAGAATCTGTTGGAGGTCTGTCTCAAAGGATACAATGGCAGACATTGGAGAGGGTTCACACTTTCAGGTGCAGCAGTGAGGCATTCAGGAGTCCAGGGTCAGACTCCTTGTCAAAAACCATGAGGACCAGCTGATGCAGGGAGGTTACCAGAGCTCAGAGTGCAAGGCAGAGGCTAGGGACCAAGTGGCAAGGGACCTCACCAGTGCAACTGGTATCTCCAGTACAGGTGAGTAGTGTCATAACCACCATGACAACCTGAAAAAGATGGAAGGGGGGTGTCTTGGACACCTGCATCTAAGAATTCTGGGCTGGGAATGCCCCACATGAATGTAAGTACTATTACCTGTGTTTCACCAATATCTAATCTTGAATGTCTGCTAAACTGGTATGCATAATGGTGAGCTTCTCTCACAACAGCTGCAAAGGAGAGGGCTAGCAACATTGAGGCGCATGCTGGGCGCTTGGCCAGGTTGAACCATAACTGTGATGAGTACAGATGCATTTTGCTATCTATAATCAAATAAGCAAGAAAGATTAAAGCATTAACTGTGATTAGGTATATACAGTAAAGATTGCCAATGGTAGTGTCATAAGCAGGGAAAAATAAAGCATTAACCATAGTAAAGTTTGTGCAGTAAAGTTTATAGTACAATAACAGTGGAATTACAGCTGTATTGCAACATCTGCATAATGACTACTGTTGTGCAATAAAAACATGAAATTATAACAGTAACTGATTGAAGGTGTCTTTAATAAAGTATGTTGGGCAATGACTGTGGAAGTAGGGCTGTTTTGCAAGAAATCAATTATTAAAACTGTTCTGCAATAAAAACATGAAATCATATCTGTACCTGCATGAAGATATATCTAATAAAGTCTGTTGTACAAGAAGTGTGGAAGTAGGGCTGTTCTGCAAAAAATCAATTATTACAACTGTTCTGCAATAAAAACACAAAATAATAGTGCATGCATGAATGTATATCTAGTAAAATCTATTGTGCAAGAAGTGTAGGTTCAGAGTTGTTTTGTAAGAAATGACTTATGATAACTGGTCTGCAATTACACATGAACTAATAGCAATAACACCAAGGTAAAATGTGTACAGCAGGATTGTTTTGTTTTCACCATTGCATGTCAGCTACAAGGATTCAGGCTGTGAGGTATGGTGCTGCAGTCAGGTATAACAGGGTACTAGCTGTAGACTGTAAATAATAACGCATAATCAGATATTGTTTGCTGAGTTCACATATATTTCAGCACACTAACAATGTATTGTGTACACCTGCATTCTATAGCAATAACCCATGCCTGGGTGTGGGTAATGCTAAATTTACCCACGGTTGGCATGGTCGCCCTCGGGACCAAACAAAGCCAACCGTGGGTAAATTTAGCATTACCCACACCCAGAAGTGGGTTATTGCTATTATACCATGACATTATTTAAGAAAAGAAACTATTACTTTTCTTAAATAATGGCATAGTATAATGCCTGTTTACTGCCCTTCTGCAGATGTCTGGCATCCGCGGCAGTTCTGATGTACTGCGCGCCTGCACAGTACATCAGAGCTGTGGGCAAAAGCAACGGAGAAAGCAAGATCTCTGTTGCTTTTTCAGTGTTCGCTATGTTAAATGAGTTTAACATAGCGAGACAGTTAAAATAAGCAACGGAGATGTCCCGTTGCTTATTTTAAAACTGTCTCGCTATGTTAAACTCATTTAACATAGCAAAACACTAAAAAAAAAAGCAACAGAGATCTTGCTTTCTCCGTTGCTTTTTTTTAAAACACTGTCTCGCTATGTTAAATGGGTTTAACATAGCAAGACAGCTTTAAAATAAACGGAGGTCTCCGTTGCTTATTTTAGCTGTCTCGCATGTTAAACCCATTTAACATAGCGAGACATGTTAAAACGAGTTATACTAATGGAAAAAAGTCCGGGCAACCGGACCTTTTTCCATTAGTATAACTCGATTTACAACGGGCACGCTGGCCAATCAGCGTGCACGTTTTGGGGGGGTCATGGTATAATATGTAATAATGTATACTTTACCTAGTATCTCTGTCATGCTTGAATGTCATGCATGTGTGTTCAACTGTCACTGAAGTCAAGTATAAAACTTTACCACTATTAGCAGGTCATATTTTGGTGCCAGGTGAACTCTATTCAAATATATAATTGCCAGTACTCAGCAGAGACTCAGCAGCTCAGTTTGCTAAATACTATGTAAGAAGTATGACTTTGCCACACACAGACCAGGGTTCGAATGCAGTGCTATGTAGATCCAAATATTATAGTATCCATCATGGAATGTTTACAAATATTCTCTCCACAGGAACTACAGGTAAATGGGTGAAGCATCCCATATTATGAATACATTATTGTGTATTTAGATGTCACAGACTGTTACAATCATTGCCAGGAATGTGAAAATACAGCATAAAACACAGGTAATATGCATAATAATAATAAAATAAAATAAAATAAACGTGCAAACTTTGGTATGACTGCATGTATGGAGTGTGTGTTAAAAGTTGCTGCAGTCAGTTAATACATTTGATGCAGATGTCCCCTGCAGTCACTGCTATTGGGTTCTAACTCCATGCCTGCCAAGCAAGGCATGATAGTTGTGTACTGTCTGTACAGTGCACATACATGTCTCGCAAGTGTCACTCTGTCACAGAATGTAATTATTGTTGTGTAATCCATTTGTCACAGATGTATCATGAACATAATTATGTAAATAGCAAAGTAACACTACATCAGCCCGCCGTACACCTTGGTAGTTATATAGGTACACCTGATATGCAAGTGTTCTCTGTAGTTGTGTACCTGCAGTTTTTACTGCTTAGCCCATACTGTCCCATGTGGATAGCTTGAGAGGTATGTATGTGCTATAACAGCTATAGGGCACTTTTACACATAAATAAGGGACAAACCTGTAGAGTAGATAGCAGTACTGGTGTCGACTCTATAGCCTATAATAGCATCAATGGACTGTATTTCTCTCTTTTCCCACCCCTTATCTTCAAATATTTATTATTGTTATTCATTGCTTATGGTTTACTATTAACATATAATGTTCCATAAACTTTATTTTGGGGCATGTGTTTTGTTATTGTTATGTATTACAATGGTTGAGTATTAACATATCTTGTTGAATTACCTATTCTGTTGGCCTTATGCCGCAACTGTTACTGGCATGCTGTTAATATACTGACTGTTCTGTTATTTACTGTTGTGTTTCACATAATATGCACTGAAATGTAATGGGGTTATTTCCAGTGTTCTGGCATGTTGTTATTACTAACAATGGTTTTGTTCATAACTAACCTATATGTATTGCTTTTCCTCCATAACCACAGCATGTCAAGGTAGGCCAGTTCCTGCTGATCCACCTACCCTACTTCAGATGGCCGTGGCACCAGGTCCTAGCCTGTCTGGGACCTAAGCCGATGGTGACCCCTCCACTGGCCCTGCACCACCTTTGGGTCGAACCACCTCAGCTCATGGGGCCCACCCCCGGGAGTGGTGGTGGAGGGGCGGTAGTCACCCTGGATTGATTACTGTCCTTGGTGCACAGGATTGTTCATAGGAGCTATGAAAGTCAACTGCGCTGGATTGAAGGCAGACTAGATATCCTGGTGGTGCCAGCTGGCCCTGCCGCCCAGCCTCTAGTGCAGCTACCTTCGGGGCAGTGAAGTCACAGTGTTGACTGCCCATGGGTGGGGACCTCAGTCATGCTGCTGCCATCTGCAGGCACATGCTCTTTGGATTCCACAGCACCCTCCCCATTCAAGGTGTTTACCCCCTCATGTGGCACACACTGCCCCTGTCAGCTGTTTTGTCTGTCTTGTCTATCTGAAATTGCTTCCTCACCTACCCAACTTACCTCCCCTCATGTACCTATATATCTTCCCCAACATTTCACTCCTGATTATTAAAAAAAAGAGCACTTGTCCCACAAAAAAAAAATTGGCACATATATAGCTCTCCATTTCACTCACATGTCCACTTGACCCAACTAATTTGGTCCAGTTGGCTTGACAACACATTTATGTTGTCCTCACCCCTCTCTCTGGGGTTTGAGAGTCCAAATTCATCCACAAAATCTGTCAAATGCTACAGCTGTTGCTGTACAAAAAATGGAAAGCTATGGGTCTTTCCTAAACGCATCCTGCACGTCCCTACCTGCCTGTCACTATGCTTTTCTCCCTGCTTGCTCTATTAAACCATTGCTCTATCACCCCCTTTTTCTTTTAAATTTTTTATTGTGGGTTTGCATGGAGCTAAGCAAAGCACCATGATGCACTATAGCACCACACCATACAAATCCACTTAAATGAGCTTTAACTTGACTTAATGATCCTATGTATTTCCTCACAGTGTTAGGCACATGTACAAAATAATTATCCCCACCATGTTTCAAACCCAGGTGTCTGTTGTTTACAACTTACTACACTAACCCACTAGCCACACAATTCTTAACTAAAACAGGTGTTTAAAGCAATATATACTGATTGCCACTGACAGAATTAAATCAAGCCTAATGAGAAAAATGGGAGTGTACCTGTGACTCTGATGCAAAAATACACCAGTAGACAACCAAGTAAATAATAATAGCAGTAAGTGAGGCCTGGTATAGCAGGTAAATGTTCCCTTTTACCTGCAACATCTTCAAACACACCTGTTAAGTTCTCAATGGTACAGTACATATGGTCAAATGCGACTCTGCTGCAGGACAAATACCTTTGAAAGCCATACACATACTGCTGGATGCAGACATGTGTCTCAGCCTGTATTTTAGCACATATATCTGGCAAATACACCTGCTGATGCATGGAGTCAGTAGCTCAGTCTGTTAAATACTCTGGGTACAGAACATTTTGCCACACACAGTCCTGGGTTTGAATCTGGTGTGTTGTACTTCAATTACATTGTTGTGAGCACAACAAGTAATGAAAGAGTCATGCAATTTTAATCCCCACAGGTCACTGCTCATATTCATATAGCCTAACTATATGTCACTCATTACTCTTCTGCTGGCACAATTGCATAACAGATGTACCTTAAGAACATGCCTCAATTGGGCTGTGATTTCTCAATCTAGGCTTATGGTCAGCAACAGCATCAACTGCATTGACCTCAGCATCTAGCGCATACACATGTAGCAGACCTGCAGCAGCCTCTAACATTCTGTAGGTTAAAATTCACAAGTCTGTATTCCGGTGGTGCAGAGTATAGGGGAAACCAGATTGTAGGGTGTATGCATACTTTCTAGTACTCTGCTATAGGCATAGCCTGTGTGATTGGCTAGCTATGAAGCATTCTTCCTGCCAAGTACATCATTAAGGAGTTTAATGACCCTAGTTTAAGTGAAACAGGGCTCATCAGTAATTAATATATCGTTGGCTTTCTCAACCAATTTTTTTTTAAAGGTTTCCTTGCTGAGCACTGTGGCATGCAACGCAAACCTATGCTGCAAAGATAAAAAGGGCTTAGCAGTCCATAGACACAACCCCATGGAAGGTCATGCTCAGCATGGCTGTGCACCATGCAAGCAAGTTCAAACCTGCTGAAACACATGCCCCTAAGGTAAACAAAGCTTAGCAGTCACCGGACACCTCCCTGCTGAGCAGAGCAGTGTGCCACACTAACAGGGGCCACTGAGCTCCAATCAGCTTAACATTTTGTGGACACCCCCATTTTGATGTCAGCTACCTCTTCTGTGGACACCAACACAGTTCTATCCTAACATGGATGGGATCTGCAGACACAGATACCCATTTGTGCTATTCGGTAACCCCAGCTTATTTGCATACACATTGTGCACAGTACCTGGTAATTGCATGGTTTCAAGCCCTGTCTTGTTAGCAACCACAGCAGTCCTACATTATACATACTCCACACAGGGTCCTGTAATGCATTACTGTTACATACTCACAAATTCTGGTTTTTACAACATTTTTATATATTTTTTTCCATAATGGCATATTTGCGCAATTTTGTACGCCATGCAAACTTACCTAGGGTACTAAAAAAAAATGATTTCACATTATTTTCCATATGGTTCTGGACATACAGTGGTTACATTTGCATATATCTGTGTCCTCTATATTATTTCTGCCACTGTAACTACACTTTTACAGACCCTTGTGTCATTTTTACATCCTGTACATGGAATTTTTCCGTGTACATTATGGACACCGACACAAGGTCTGCAAGACTGCCTCTCTGCTTGCTGGATCACTCTACCTGCCTCATTTTCTTGCATTTTACCTGCTTATAAGGTGATTTGCATGCCATGGACACTTCTGCCTCTCTGCTTGCTGGATCACTCTACCTGCCTCATTTTCTTGCATTTTACCTGCTTATAAGGTGATTTGCATGCCATGGACACTTCTGTGTTCACACGGTCACCTCCCTTTACTGGATCACACATCTGCTTACTTCTGTGTAAGCACTGTGCCACTATGCCAACATGGTAAATAAGTCCATGTAGGCTTTATTAAATTCCCCCCATGATTGTATACAAAATAGCATGTATAAAATGAGTTATGATGATTACATGGCTCACTAATCTGATACCATCTGTTACCATAAACATTACCTGCATTTGGTTGGAAGGCTACACTGAGCAATAAAAAAGAGTGGAATGTTTCTTTGAGGAATAGTACCCCAGAAGGCTTGTGTGAAGAGGGTCACAGGGCCAAAATGAAACAGAGATTAAGGATAAGTCCAGATAAAAATCTCTTTAGCTAGCAGATCTAGGAGACTCTCTCTCTGATACCCTCCCTGTGTGATTGATCATCCATCTATCTACTTAACTGAATAAACTACTTTAACCAGGCATCTTTATTCCTCACACAGACAGGAATTTTCTTAATCCAGTGGACAATGCAGGGGTTTACAGTAAGTTTGTACTGTTTTTTAATAATACAAGCAGAAGGAATAATACCAAAAGCCTTGACAAGGATCACAGTATTTTCAATCTTTTTTAAAGAAGTTTACTAGGTTCAGGAGTCAAGATCTGCCCTTTAAAAACAATCAGATTGAGATCTGAATCGGTTAAGTTCTCTGTATCTGCATAAATGAATTCTACTATAATATTTTCCATAGCTTTGCATACAAATGTTGGTGGGTGAGGCTGATGGGGCCTATAACTACCCAGGTTTGCAGAGAGAAGTCACAGTCTTTGTTGTCTGTGTATCAGCACAAGCCCTGTGCATAAGCTGAAGTTGAACAATTTACATAGGGGTTTGGATAGTGCATATTTGGAACTGAAAAGAATGCAGTCTGTATACTGCCTGGTCCCATGGAAGTATTATTTTTAGCCTTTGACAAGAATTCTAACACTTGCTCCAAAGTGTCTTCAGGAAGAAATTGAATTTTCAGGAATAGTGAGGGCAATGATGTGAGTAGGTGGGATAAATTTAGCACTTTATTGGCTACATCCTCGAGAGCAGATACTCATATTACACATTACATTTTTAATAGTGCAATTACGTTTCTTGATATATTTCAATGTGGTCTTGAGATATGGGAATGGGGAGTTCTTACAGGTTTTCATTGTTTTTCTTCTTTCGTTATACAGTTTAGTAATACAGGATTCCTATCAGAGAGGCTTATTTCTAAACTTGCTATTATATTTAGGTTGAATGGGTACTGACTCTTTTATGCAGCTGTTTAGGTGTTGGCAAAAGTGCATGTTAAAAACTCTGTCGATGTGCTACATGTGTGCTGGATTGTTTCTGATTTTGCACAGGTATTCTATGAGTTGATGTATATTTGCAATGCAAAAGTTCCAAACGTTAGTACTGATTTGTGATCAGATGTTAAACGATCTGAGGAAATGCAGGGTGGAGTGCAGGCAGGCTGTAAGTTGGGAAGAACCAAATTAAATATTTCACACCCTCTAGTGAGTAGTTTTACAACTATCAGTAAGATGGCATCAACAAAGTCTAAAAAATGCTGAGCATATCTATTTTATGGTGTAAGAGTGCCAATCAAAGAAGTCACCGAGCAAAAAGGCATTAAGTTTGAGATTTAACCCTTCAATTGTATTAGTGTAATTTTGCATGATCTTCAGGGGATATAGCTAGCAATCAAATAATAGTTTTTTTTTTTTTTTTAAGGATGATCTGGATTTCAAGGATATCCAAGTTAGGGTTATGGGTAATCTGACATAAGGCAATGATGTTTCAGACAAATGCAGATAGTTCACAGAGCTACCTAATGGCCTAAACGTGTGATTGCCACTAAACCCTGGTATAGTAGAATTGCTATAATTACACTGAAGTCATGTGTCAGTAGCTATACAAATATGAATGCATTTAAGTTGCAGGAGAACTATTCCTAGCACTGAGCAGTACAAATTGTATTGAGTTTGCCATACAGGAATATCAGTTAGGTAGCCCTTCCTAAAAAAGACACTATGGGTATATCAAAGCCTTTAGCTAGTATGCAGTAGCCTTGGTAGGAGACGTGTAAGCCACCCCTGGTGAAATAGGATGACGTATTTACCATCTCAATCTAAAACCAACACAGACTGGAGTCCCTTAGAATTGCACCAACCACTTAGGCAGTTTTTAAAGACAATAATCTTGTCTTGGTATTTAGACATAATTTTTAGTGAAGGCAAGACACTATACAAAATTAGTGTGTTTTCTACCTATAAAACTAGTAAGTTCCATCATGATTGTCTGCATATCCCTCTGGGTGTGACCTCCTCTGGCCATTCACTCCTGCATGGGTCACCACAAGGTCCTAATCATATCTGTCTGGTTTAAGGGATCGTAGGGTCCTTGTGGTATCATGAATCCTCACACTAGTCAAGCAGCTTATAGCCACCTTTTTCTTGTCCAGTCTGGTAAGTGTAGAGTGTGTATGCCTAACTATAAAGTCACTTATGAATGAAATATTTCTCTGTATGGAAGCACACTTAATGGATATTATAGGCTTAATACAGTTTTCCTGATGACTTTGGGGTGAATTATGGAGATTTGCAGTATGTGTGAATAGAGGAGCAGGTCTTGCCTTATGTACTGGAGATTGAGATCTTTTGATTATTCGTATGAGGTTTACCAGTAATCAAAGCTGATGAGAGAGTGTTTCTTTAATATTTGCATCTTTATCAGTTTGCACTATCTATTGGTAGAAGCAATTAACACTCACTAAGCATAAGGCATTTGCTACACTGCCTTAGAACACCTAATGCAATCAGACTGACCAAAAATGAGGTCTGAAAAGACTGTTGAGCCATATTTTCATTAGGTGAGGAATAATGCTAGATGTAATATTCAGGGATGGGAGTGAGAATATTATAGTACACAAGGAAGATTTATGGATAAAGTTATTTAGGCTGATACCTCAAAGTTAGGTTAAATGGTAGGTACTGTAGCAGTACTTAGTGAAAAGTCAGAAAGAATTTACCAAAATGGATAAATTGTGGCAATTTACCTTTTGTCTACTACCTTACTACTAGTGCTGGTTTCACTGCAGATACATGCATCTAGGAGTCACTGCCTCTTTGTTGCTTCTCTCACCAGAAGCTGAACAGTAGCACGAATTCCCAGTCAGTACCTAGGAAGTGAGTCACAAGCTCTTTGATGATCAGCAGTCTAACCAAGATGTTGCAGGGGGTCTCTAGACTTGTAGTCTTCACTTTTTAAATGTCATTGACATCATGTACAGCAGCTTAGCACAACAGATACATAATGGTCCAAAAATTAAAACTTAAGAAATTTCCACCAAAATAGCAACCAGACAAATATGAGAAGTCCAAAAGATACTGCCCAATCAGAGAGGGAGTCAGAAATCAAGATTCTCATGCTCCTTCTCTCTCCAGAAACTAATTAGTAGCATTAGCCCCAGGATGCCTCCTTAGAAGTAGTTTTCAAGCCTTCTGGTGCTAAGTAGTCTGTAGCAAAGCTAGGAAACAATGCTCCTTTACCTACTCTCATTTAAAGCAAAACAGAAGCTCTAATCCCAAGCTGATGCATGAGAATCTGTTCATACACTCCCCAGTGATCAGAGATATATTCCCAGATGGTGGAGATTTCAGAAGCAGGATTAAAAAATAGGTTTCTTCGGGTTTCTTCAGCTATTGCAATGTCCACTAAGTGGGTGGAAAAATATGAAAGAGGGTAAGTCAAACTTTACATTTTGAGAGGAAGGCTGACTGAAACAAAAAATGTCAAATGAGGCCAAAAATAACTTTTTTGTTGGCTCTGCAGTGCATAATAATAATAAAGCGCTGTCCATAACCCAAATGACCAGCAACTGATTAGTGAACTACTTTCTGCAAGAAGATGAAGAGTGTGAAAATGACTGGTCTAGATCAGCTTAACTATTCCGGGGAAGGGATGTTATATTGACACCTACTGGGGAAAGGAAACAGCGAGGTTCACTGTTATACTGACACCCAGTATGGAAGGGAGGCAACCAAGCCCCCTATTATGCTAACACCCAGTGCGGAGGGGAGGCAGTGAGGCTCACTTTTGTATTAATACTTAGTGGAGAAGGGAGGCAGCTAGGCTCAATGTTATACTGACATCTAGTGGAGAGTGGACATCACAGTGGAAATCATGGGAATCAGCATCAGCACTAGATCCAGGACACAGTCATGCATGCCAAGCAGTATACGCTGTACCAGGGCTTTGGGTACATGGCAGTGCATATGTTTAGGGCTGAAATTACAGTCATGCATGTCTCCTGCTTTAGGAATGTGGACTATAGGGGTTAACTAAATATTTCTACAGTGGCTGCCTGGATGATATTCTCCCAGCCTACCACCACACAACAGAAGAATGAATGGGGAATCTCCCACGGTTGCTACACTGGAGCAAATGAACAGGAAGTAGAAAGAGCTAGATGGCTGGCTGGCACTGGGTGGGATACAAATAAAATCGTTTGATGGCATTAGCTATGGCTCTTAGTACATTCATTGCTATGGGCATTGTCTTACAAATCTTAAATTATCATTGTTATTTTCTGTGCCTTGCAAGCTGAAGCGGGATATAAATAAGAACCCCCAAATTCAAAACTTAAGTCTTGTAATTCCACTTTTCAGAAGTCTTAACTTTATCAATTCTGCCTCAGCTTAGCTGTCTCCTATCATTGCCCATGTCATTTCTTGATTGGGTTTCCTCTTTCCAGCACCATGAAGCTAGCTGGAGAGTTTTCAGATGTCATATAAGTTTTTCACAAGCTAGTCCCGCATGTGGTCTAGTTCTTTTGGGATTCAGTGGCAGATAGCTTACAAGTTTGCGTTTTTTTTTTCTTTAGGGTATTGTCAGTGAATAAAAAGGGCACAGTGTCTCTTAATTTGAACCCCTTAACTATCCCTCTTTTTTTGCTGCTTTTTATCTTGCAAAACTTACTAGGAGTTGACATGCTGGTTTCTACTGCAAAAAAGTTCTTTTTTATGGAAGGTTGAAAACTGTTCCATATAAAATGATCACTGGATATACTGAAAATGTATACATTTCTACGCAGCTTCTCTTATTTGTAACAAGCCTTAGCTGTATGTCAAAATGATACAGATCTTTCTGCTTTGTTACAAATAAGATTGAGAACCCTTGTTAGCTTTTATATTGCATAGTCTTCGTTTTCCTTAAGGTAAGCACAGACTACTTACTTCAGTTTAGGTACAAGACAATGAACCTGTCTAGTGAGTTAAACCTTGCTGTATTAAGGCAGTGCATGTAGTCAGTGATGACAGATCTTTTGCACAAATGCTTTTCTGTCAGCAAAACAAACGGTTATCTCTGCAAAACACATTGTGTGAGCATTTCATTTGTTTGAATCATTCTCTGGAGTCTTCAAGTTATATGTCAAAAGTCTTATTATACAATGACATTATGCTGCAAGGATATCAGTGCAAGTAGATAATTCTCCTGAAGTCTGAAATGTTTGCATTCATTCAGATCATCCATAAATTATGTGATAGCCAAATGCAGACAAAGAAAAGTCAGTACTAGGTGCATTCATTATATCTAGAAAATAGCAGGATCTGCCAAAGCAGAAAGATCTGTATCATTTTGACATACAGCTAAGGCTTATGGGTACTTACTGTAACAATGGCAGTCTTACTTTATAGACATTTTATTCCCCTCCCCTTAAGCTATGGATACTGATAGCATTAACTATGCTACACTATATTATACTGTACTAGGGATGTCATGCGAAATGCAAGTTACATTTTTCAGTCAAGCAGTTATGGACATTGCATAATATTTACATAATGCATATATGAACAATTACATACAACAGTTGTAGTTAGCAGTCTTTGATACTGTAAAAGTAGGATACTCCTTTCAGCTTCTGGGGATCTTAGTAGCCCTTCCAAAGTTCTACTGGTAAAAGCCATAGGCTGTAATAAACAAATTCATCCCTAGTTTGGCACCTATGTCTCTAAGGGAGGTAGGAAACATGAAAATGGTTCATCTCCCAGGCCCTAGCTTGTAAATGTCCCATCTCCCAAACCCCTGCTTACACTTATCAAGGGTAACTGCACTTGTCAGAGATTTGAGATGCATGGTTAGGCTTAAAAAAGCCCTTGTTGTCGTTAGCCTAGTAAACACCTATGAACCTATTAACCTATAATCAGGTAATACATTGTCACATTCTGATACCTCAGTGATAATCATGGAGGACAGGAGAGTCAAACAGAATGGTTAAAATAAAGAACAAACTCTTGGTAGGTACTTGTTTCATCTCTTTGTGTAGAATCTCCATGTCAGTCAACCTTACTGGCAGTTCACATCTCTGAGATGAAAACAGTCCTGCCTTGTACAACTGGCTTCTAGTTGTACATATACAGATAACAATATTCCAAATATATATTCGCTAGGTATATTTTTAGTTCTAAAGAGTTTTTGTTACAGTTTTAGTTTTTCATGCTTTGATTGAACTATGTAGTATTGGTTTCTTTCATACTTTAATGTATAATGTGAGGATGCTGTGTAATATTTTATGTTTATATGAATTATCACTTATTTGGGACCATGATTTTATCATGCGTTCTGAAACCTAGTAGTCACTAATAACAAAGTCTGTTTTGAAGGAGTACCATAAGTGTGATGAGAAGTACCAGGGGTTCTAACTATGTTAGCTATGCTGTTCCTTTTGGCATTCAGGGTGAGATCATGGCTAATACACCAGGTGTTAGTCTGATTCAGGCCCTACAAGATAATATGGGTATCACGGAAGGAATTGGAAATTACATTTAAGTTGAAGTCATCTGTAATCTTGGTTAGCCAGGGACATTGTGAGCCCAAATTCATTCCATGAATGAAATGCCAAATAAGAGAAGAACAGTGACTGAAAATTGTGGAACACCACTATTGACATCTTTGCATTAGCAATGTGAATTCCTTCAGTAAGCCAATTAATTATCTGACAGACAATATAAGGGTTACATTGTGACTGGTGGCACAAAGTCTTTGGCAAGTTTAAAGTAGGCACTTTGAAAAGGATGTTCCCCATTTAAAGCTTCTATAACCTTGTAAAACAAATATAGATTGAGTAGACATAAGCCATCTTAATAATCCAAATTAATTAGAATCAAGGATTTGGAAGGTGCCTACATCATTATTAATAAGGTCAGCAATAAAAAGTTCCATGGCTTTACAGATAATCCTAGTAAGACTAACAGACCTGTAGTTACTGGGTAAGTCAACAGGCCCTCCTTGTGGAGAGGTACACTTGTGCACTTCTCCAAGCACCAGTTGCATAGCCAGTAGACAAACTAAGAGTAAGAGTTTTAGAAGGAGTTGGGCTATGTGAGTGCCTGATACTTAAAAGCAGATATCCTGGAACATTGTTGGAACCAAGGAACTTTTTTTGGACAATTCTGCTTTGACTTGATTTGAAGTCATTACAAGCAGTATAGTTAGCGGAAACATTTGTGGGCAATGGGATATATGTGTGGCATGAAGACAGCTAAATTTGTCATTCAGGGTATTAGCAGTGGTTTCATGGTTGAAGTGGAATTTGCCATTGAAGATAAGTTTGGAACTGAACTATGTATTATTTCTGAGTTTTCTAATTTAGCTGAAAATAACTTGCAGTTAGCCTTTTATTGGTTGCAATGTTAACTTCATAACTGGCTTTGCAGTCCCTGATGGCATGCATATGGATCTTTCTTAATGCTTTTTTTAGAAAGTTTTTTAATATTTTTTTAAAGAAAATGAGGCAGGACATTATCATCCAAACAAATCAGCAAAGAAAAGACAATGGGGGAAATTTAATAAAGCCTATATTTTTTTTGTATGTTTGCATTGCACTATACTGCTAACACAGGCGGTAACATTTTTAGATTCAGTAAGCACTGCTGAGTAGCACACATGAGCGCACCAACAAGGAAAATTCAGTAGCATGCAAATCAGCTCATAAGCAGATGAATCTCATGCAAATGAGGCAGGTAAAGTGATCCAGCAAGCAGACAGGCAGCTCTGCAGACCTCGAGTCAGTGTCCATAGTGTACACAGAAAAATTCTGTGTACAGGAATATAGACAGACAAAAAGGGCTGTAAAAATGTAGATAGATGGAGAGAAATGGCATAGCACATACAGATATGAGCAAAACAATTCTCTGTGTGTCTGACAAATTTGACAGGAAATAAGTTCTATTAAATTTATTATTTTTTAATCTTCTTCTTCTAGCTTTTCCCTGTTAGGGGTTGCCACTGTGGATCATCTGTCTGCTCATGATTGGAGTGGAGTTTTACGGTGTCGAGTTTTCAGCCCAGCACCCAACCTTCCACAGAAGGCACAAACACACACACACACACTCACACCTAGGGCCAATTTAGACTGTCCAATCCACCTACAGTATGTCTTTGGGATGTGGGAGGAATCCGGAGCACCCGGAGGAAATGCACGTGACATCAGGGAGGACATGCAGACTCCACACAGAAGGCACACTGGCTGAGAATCGAACCAGAGAACCTCTTGCTTTGAGGTGGCAATGCTAACCGCTGCACCACCGTGGCCACCCTAAATTTATTATTTTTTAATAATCTGGGCATAACTGCATAATACACCACAACCTGCAAACATGCTTTATAAAAAAAAATAAAAAAAAGTGGAAAAAACAAAATTAATATGATGTGACAGAAATTCAGGGCCCTGTGTGGCATACCTGCAATGGTGCTTTGGTGCTGCTGCTAATGTGGTAGGGCTTTGAAGCATGTAGTTTCCAGGCTGTCAACATGGATCCTTATGCAAATGAGGTGGTTACTGAATAGTACAAAGGGGTGATCATGTCTGCATATCCCCTTTCTGTAGGCAGAGAACGATATTGCTGTTTACAGAGTAGGTAGCTGACATCAGGGGAGGTTGTGTCCAATGACTTCTAAGCTTATTTCAGCCTATTTGCATGGTGTGCCACAGTGCTGAGGGTATCCTTGCAGGGGGCTGTATACACTCAGTTATAATCTTTGTTTAGCTAAGGGGAGCATGTTTCTGTGTGTTTTAATGGTGCTCCGCTATGCTGAGGATGGACATTTGTGGGGGTGTATACACTGACTGCTAAGCTTTGTTTACCTGCCGGGAGTCCATTTGCTTGCCATGCCACAGTACTGATTGTATATAAAACCCAGTGACAAATTATTAGGTTTGACCTCTGTTGAACTTAAACTAGGGCCATTAAATGATGTTAATGATATACTAGGCAGGTGGAATGCATCATAGGTAGCCAATCACACAGTCAGCACCTACAGCAGAGCGCTATAAAGTATGCATACACCCTACAATCTGCTTTCCCCCATACTCTGCACCATTGGAGTACAGACTTGGGAATTTTAATTGATTGAGACTGCTAGGGGCTGCTGCAGGTCTACTACATCTGTATGTGCTAGATGCTGAAGTCAATGCTGCTGCTGCTGACAACAGACCAAGACAGAGAAGGAGAAGAGTGTTCAGGCCCAAGGTAAACTTCCAGGGGATAGATGAGCTTTAAATTGTAGACCACTACAGGGTGGACAGGGAAATACTACAATAACTCACTGAGCTCTGCCACCCTCATCTCAGACCCAGAGCCAACAGGGGGGACCCCATCCCAGTAGAAACAAAGGTATGTGTAGCCCTTAGGATACAAGCTAAAGGTACTTTCCAAAGACCAACTGGGGACATGATGGGAGTCTCACAGGCATCTGCTTCCAGGATAATCCATCAGTTCCTGGATGCCATGCTACCGCATGCCAGTGAGCACATTACTTTCCCCCCATCCCTGAGGTGAGGGCCAACAATATGCAGCACTTCTACCATGTAGCACACTATTCTGAGATATAAGGTGCCATAGATTGCACTCATGTACACATTAAGTCACCACCCAGTGAGCAAGGTAGAATCTACGCCAACCACAAGGCATACCACTCCATCAACTGCCTGGTCATGTGCAATGCCCAGGGCATTATTATGAATGTGTGTGCTGACATCCCTGGCAATTATCACGACTCACATATCTGGGACTCATCACAGCTGTACCAAATGTTTGCTAGGGGGGACATCCCACATGCCCATTTTCTGGGAGATGCTGGCTACACACTGGAACCGCGGCTGATGACACCCATCAGAAATTCTCACACACCCACTGAAGAACACCATAACACAAACAAGGAACATCATAGAGCATGTGTTTGGACTTCTTAAGTCACAGTTTCAGTGCCTTGGTATATCTAGAGGAGCCCTGCAGTACTCTCCAGCCACATGTGCCCATATGTTCACAGTGTGTGCCATGCTACACAATATGATCCTGTGGAAACAGCTGCAGCAGGATCAGCAAAGAGAAGGGATACACAGCCCCCCACCAGTGCCTATGTCACCACAGCCACAGTCACAGGCGGACTCAGAGGAGGAATTCCTGATGATGTCCCTGTAGGCAGACATAGGCATGCCCACTATGCCCTGGTTTTGGCTAAGACACAATGCATAGCATATTCACTGACAACCTAGGGCCCTAGGGACTGACACCTTACTCCAACTCACATACATATAGTACAAATGTTGATGCCAGACAACCCACATAACCTGTACCTATCCATGTATTGGCTGTGTACTGCTTGCATCACACAGAGTCAGCCCTGAACTACAGTCCTGTCAACTGCTGCATTTGCAGGTGTTAAATGCTGCCCTCTTTCTCCTCTTCAGGTCATCATAATGTTGATGACACTGCTCTCTGAGCCCTGGAAACCACCCTGCAGCAGCCTGGGTTCATGATTTTTAACCTGGAGCCCAATAAAGACCCTGGACTCCTAAATACACCATCTCTGCACCCAAAAGCATGCACCTTCACCAGCACTGCCTGCAATATCCACAGTAGATAAGACTTCAAAGATTGTTGCAGAATTCCTGCATATTGTGCTTAATATAGGCTGTTTTCCCACCCGGACATGTCACTGAGTAACATTCAAAGAAGTGCTGCATTGCTTAGCAGGACACAAACCAGCTAAGTGCAGCTAAGCAGTGCAAAAACTTAGATAACCAAGGTTTTAGATCAGCTTAGCACGACACAAACAAAAGTAGCTGTTAGCACGTTTAAGCAGTGCTCAGCCCAGTGCAGTAGTGCCATATTTCACAAATTTACCTTTAAAATTAAACATATATAATCAATTGATTTATAGACATCCTGTCATTGCTATAGGCTTGAACCCAGGACCTACTAAACATTAACCTGTATCTCTACCCAGTTAGCTACTTCGATATTATGAAAACTAGTATACCTTCACATAAACTGCTGGGCTACCTGTTAGCATTGCTAAGCACTGTGGTGCGCTGTACACATGCACTTAAATAAACCCAGACATAAATAATTAATTACATCTGGTTTCTGTTTTTAGATGTCTAGCAACTGTCAGCTATGTATGTAGGAGCGCAATGTATGTAATTGCGCAAACAGCAATTAAAAAAAAAAACAGAAAAAAATATTTAACATGACATAAATACATAATTATGATAATTAATGACATCCAATTTCTATTTTTATATGTCTGGAAGGTGTTAGCTGTCTATATGTGAGCAAAGCTTGGCACTGATGCACTTCGCACTATGCAAACATGCAAAAAAATGGAAACAAATTAAGTTTAAATATTACACATTTGACCCAATTCACAGTGTTCCAATAGTAGCAAGAAGCAGTACAGGCCATCCACAACTACAGCTAGCCTCTACATTTATCCCTACACTAATTCATTAACCCTATTCCTATGTTCTCCCTCGGCAGCATGCCATAATTAATATGCATCGAGCGCTGCCAATGGGGAACTGTAGCCATGTACACAGATGCATTCTGTGTAGACTCTACATGGTGCCTACATAGATTTTATTAAATTCTAGGGAACTATTTACAATAGTGTCTACATCACTTATATTCTCAATTTTTTTAAGAACTTTAACCAGTTATTATAGTAAGAAATAGTTTTATCTGTTCTCATTTAAAGAATGACTAACGCATTTTGACAAACAGTGTTAGCAATATTTATAAAAAATTTAAATGAGAGGGCAATATCTTTTTTTCCAATTTATTGTAATAACTTTTCTAGCAATAGTCAACAGACCCCATACTAGAGGGTGCTTCATTCTAGGAACATTTCCAAGAAATGGAGCATTAAACAGAATTAATTATTTAGTTAAATTAAAAGTATCTGTCCATAGAGCTTATAGAAAATTATTTATTTCTTTACCAAAGGATTGTATCATACTGCAGTCAAAGACCATATGTTGCCAGTCAGCTTTTGACGAAGATTTGCATCTCCAACACTCAATATTTTTTATACATAAATTCTATTTTATGAGGAGTAATACAGGTTCTGTGCATGACTTTCCTTGAAAATAATTCCCAATATAGTGAAGGTGTAGTTTTCTTTGATAATGATAATATTAATCTCTTATCACCCTGTAATGCACTGGTATGATTAACTAAAGTAAAATAATCAAACCATAAAAAACAAACAGGTGAACTTCCAAGAAATATAAACAAACAGATAAATGTGGTAGTCCTCAAAGACAAAAAGCTTGTAGCCAGCAATAAAACTAAAGCATTTATTCCATCAGTTTAGTGCTTTTGTTTCTACTGCATTTGGAACTTTATCAGAAATAAAATACATTTTGTAAAAAAACATTTAAATACAGTATTTCTAAAATCACATACATACCAACAACCAACACAAGTACTAATCCAATTAACACTTCACTTCACATGTATTACATTATAATGCTTCATTTTTAAAACAGAGTTAATAGAACAGGCATCATTTTACCTAGGGTAGACTGTGGCATTAAATATTAATTGCCATTTTAATTCCCTTGAATTGAAATATTCACTACTAGTCCTGCCTAACTTGTTCACTAACGCAAACTTAAATATGTGTTACATTTTGTGGTGTGTCTGTAAAGTACATTTGTGATTTTATCGTTTTTTGTGTCTAAAAGAGCTTCATAAATCTGATCTTTTAACCTCCTAGAGGTCTTTCCTACATAAAAAGAGGGACATAACTGACATTTTGCCAAATATACTACCCCTTTGGAGTTGCAGGAATGCTGTCCTTTAATTTTATACACATATCCTCTGATGATAAAACTAGCTCCCAGCATAAAGCTATGGCACTGAGAGCAACAGCCACATTTTGTTGTTCCATTTCTTTTTGTTTTTGAGACCAATTCACTTTGATACTTGCTGTTAGACTCAAACATATTTTTGAATGTTTTATCCCTCTTAAAAATGTGTTTTTTTCACCCACATTGTTAAGTACACCATTATCACCCAAAAACAGATTCCAGTTTTTACTAGTACATCCTACTATGGAATTACTGACAAGGGTTAATATTGATATAAATGATTTTCTATTTGCATCAAATTCTGAAGGCCTATTTTGGTATGATGTTATCTCACCACTATTACAGTTGTTCATTCCCAACATGGGTGTATAAATCCCTTTCTCTGTTTTACCAATCACTTTGTCTCTAATTACTTTTAAATATTTGTCAGGGTACCTTCTAGAAACCATAGTCAGTAAAATATCACATTCCTTATAAAAGGTGTCAGGCTCAGAAATCATCCTAGCTAGCCTGACTAATTGTACTTTTTCAACAGACCTTTTCTGATGTCTAGGATGCCAGCTAGAATAGTGGAGGTAAGAATTGAAAAATGTTTTCTTTATATATATATATATATATATATATATATATATATATATATATATATATATATATATATATATATATATATATTAGAACATTATTTGTTCTCAGTGTTGTCTTTGGTTAACTCAATATCTAAAAAAGTAATCCTTTCTACATTAAATGATGATGAAAATTTAAGAAAATCTGCAATGGTATTCATATATCTAAACATTCAATTAATTTATCTAGGTGTCATTCCATAATATAAATATATCATCCAAAAACCTAGTATAGAAGCCCATGACTATTTAAACTTACTATTGAAAATGTATTGGGTCTCCCATTGAGCCAGGACATGATTTGCAAACATGGGGGCACATGCTGCCCCATGGCTACACCTGTTACCTGTTTAAAAAATGACCCTCAAAAAACAAAAAGTTATTTTCCAGCACTATTTCCATTAGTGCTGCCCTAGCATTGACCTTGTCAGCTTCAAAACTCATTTGTTGGAGTAATTGTCTTTCAAACCAAGGCCATCATCAGGGGGTATTACAGTAAACAGCTTCTGAACACTAAATAGTCACAAATATAGCATTACCATTATAAGGAACATCATTCGGCTGCCCCAAAATGTGCTAATAGTCTTTACAAATGTGCATGCAATTAGACAAACATTTCTTTAAAGAGTCATCGAAAAACTTAGCAATAAAAAAGTTTTTTGATCGAGTAGCATCCACAATTGGTCTAAGAGGGGTGTGGGCAAACTTTTGTGAATTTTAGGTATTCTAAATACACTAACAAAAGCTGGTTTGTCATTGTACATAAAATCATAATCTTCTTTAGTAATCTGCCATTGTAACAACATATCTGCAGGGAAAAGTATGTTCTAACATTAGACTTACAATATAGGGTTAAACTTATTTGCATATTAGTTTTGATTTTTTTTTGGGAGAGCACACCACCTGGGATGGCAGTTACCCGTCTCCTTTTTTGTTAGGTTACTTCCATTCCCCTAACTGCCAGAGAAAGACACCCCTGAGTGTCTCACAGACATGTCTATGCACCTAGCCATTTTACTAAGTGATATATATCCCATATAAAGTTATTTTCTTTCCAATACATCTGAAAAACTTCAGAACTTCACAGTAAACAATATAATTACCAGTTACAATTGGCACAATACCTGTTCAGGTACTCCAGTTACTTTGCAGAAAGTGGGTGATACTTTTTTCTCACAACCAGTATGCTGGAAACTTGTGCAAACCTACTTCATTCCCTGAATTCATTTATTTTATACTCTTTCCTCATTAACTACTCTCCACCCCTTTCATTTGCAACTTTCCAATTAGATTACAACACCTAATTACATGGCACACCCATCTTCATTTCCTATTGACATTTAATTAGTCTAAAGCTAACTCATAATAATTTTCTCCTCCCTTCACACTCCCAACAGCATGTCACACTTTTACCCAAGTGTCCCAGTGTTCACCCTACTTACTCAACTCACCTCATACCACAATACATTACACTAATCAAAATAATCCCCTACTCTTTCCTGTTCCCCTTCACCACTGTAATACAACCTACTCATTCTACATCTCTCCATCACTCTTTATCAACTCCCATTTTCATCTGTACAAAGTCAAAACTCTCACTCACATCTCCCCTACTGACAGACTTA
The DNA here is from genome assembly GCF_019279795.1 of Protopterus annectens. Classification (NCBI taxonomy): domain Eukaryota; kingdom Metazoa; phylum Chordata; order Ceratodontiformes; family Protopteridae; genus Protopterus; species Protopterus annectens. The sequence goes on from NC_056737.1 coordinate 899,020,117, forward strand.
AAGTACTACTCTATAGCCTCAACTCACATAGTCCACATTTTACATTACTTACAATGACTCTTGTAGCTGGTGACATTCACCCCAACCCTGGACCCTCATCCCCTTCACTCAACCCCATCACCTACCCTTGCCTCCACCTAACACATCCCTGTCTCCTTCCTATTGTTCCATTCCCCAAAACCCTAAACCTGTAATCCTACCCCCCCCTACAACATATTTAGATTAGATAGAGAGACAAAAAAAGGTGGTGGTGTTGCAGTTCTCTACTCTGATCTTTCCAGTCTCTCCCCCATACAAACACCATTACCAAGTTTTAATCCTGCTGAACTAATTGTATTAAACTGTCACTTGAATTCCCATAAAAAGTTTGCTGTAGCCTCAAGTTATATCCCACCAGGTAACAGCATTCCAATTCTAGAAAACATACTGTCATGGCCGTCTGACTACATATCCTATGAAACTACTTTTCTGGGAGATGTAAACATAGACTAGTCAAAACTTATGACAGACTCTCCAAATATTAGTATTAATCTGCATGGCTTCAAACAACTCATCACAAGTAATCATGTGATGTGAGCTGGATCATGTGATTAGGAAATGCCTTTTTAAACTGTCTGTAACATTTTATTAATTGTCTGAAGAAGTTAAGTGTATTGTAACTTGATGAAAGTGCTAACAAAGTTTTTCAAGGAACTACCAGTGTTAGCCTCTGTTTTTATTTATAGAGTTTGTTCAGTTTTTGGTTTCATAGCTGGTTTATTTTTGGCATGATGACCAGAGAGTGTTCCAATAATTTAAATGGTTCCAGTGGTTTATTGCTCTCCCTGTGAGGGGGGAACGACTAGGGAGATTGGAGGATCAGAAATAAGCCGACTGACTTTGTTCATTAACGATTTAACAAAAAAAGTGGATGGTTTGATGGAATTGGTGCAAGGAGAATGGACTTCAAATCCCTGACAGCAGAGGGTTTCTCAGGAGAGGAACCAAAACCATTCCAGCCCGATTCCATTCATAAGGACAACAACTGAAGGTTTCTCAGCATATAATCAGTAATCTAAACAGGGACACGACCGATATTCCATTATCTTGGCTGCAATCAGGCGTGTTTCTATCAAATGGGGTGAACCAAACTGTAAATCACGACAGTTCTGCAAGTAGTTGCAGTATTGTGGAAAATCTTAAAATGCTGGACTATAAATCATTCAAATGAAAAAACTACAACTTGAAATTCGCTATTTCAGAGAATGTATTAAATGATGCCAGGTCCCTAAGGGGTTGCAAGCCTGGTGCTATCTAACTGGACTTGTACGTAATTCTACATTCCATAAGGAACTTCTAAATTAATTCGACCAGCAAGGTATTGAATTCTTGCAAATATTGGTAAAGCATTACCAATTGATGGTGGATTTTCTTACAACTGAAATTAAAGACATGGACAATACTATTAAAACTGATCCTGACTTTACCCATTATCAGTTCGAATACAAACGGGTCTTTTCCAGTACTGACCAGCAAATCAAAAGTTAAAACTTTTCAAAGTTAAGAAGTTGAATCGAGATGAGGAAGAATATAAGAAAGGGATGGCTTATCCTGAGCCTCCCCCATCTCAACAATGGAACTTTCAAGGAACAGGAAATACCAACCTCACAAATTCCTTTCATCAAGATGGCATGGGCTCAACACAAGCAGAGTCAGACAACCAACCCCTTCTTATGGAGCAATGTGAACAAATAAGCATAAATGAGAGTTACGGGGTGAAAATGCCTCCAAGGGTGTGGAAATACAGAGAAGTGAATGATTATTGACTCAAACAGGCATATCTCAAATGCCTATCGCTATGACTTCAAACACCCAAGTAAATGCAGGAAATTTTCACCAAGGACATAACCAGAACCGTGGAGCCCAGAATCAGAACAAGGGCTGCAATGCATGGAGAGTGAACAACAAGTGGCAGGGCCGCAGGAGGTAACTCTTGAAAACCCAGAGGTACTGAATATGACTAATTCAAATTTTATTTATGACATTTTTGAGCCGCATGAATATAACATCAGTAGACCACGTTCTGTCATTACTAATACTGACGGCGACTATAAGATTTTTAATTATTCTGATTATCAAGGTGAACCTAATTTAGTCAATGTTCTTCCTAAAGGACTCACATTTGTTCCAACAAAGAAGATGGACTTATGTAGGGTATTGATTGATCTTAAATTGTACCTACACAAATTAAACCTGAGCATATTATTAACTAACAGTATGAGTGCTGATATGGAATACAGAGTGCCTAGTGTTTATAATCCACCATTACATCCAGTTTTGGATGTATTTGAAAAGATGTGTGAGATTAATTTAAGAAATTTAGCAAGCCAAAATTTTAATGTAAATCAATGTTTGAATAATGTAAGCAGTAATACAAAAAAATATAACAAGAGATGAATGGTTATTGCTGGATGACTTAAGGAAAGCAGATATTAGAGTCGCTAAGGCAGACAAAGGTGGTGGTTTAGTATTTTTCAATTCAGCAAACTACATTTGTAGAATTGAAAATATGTTAAACTCAGACACATATACTCGGGTTTCTTTAAATGAAGTGAACCAGGCATATAAACGCATAAAAGTATTCATTAATGACTTATTCAAGGGCAGAATAGATTTAACTTTATTCAGTTACCTTACAATGCTTCCACCAAAAATCCCCATAATTTTCGGAGTATCAAAAATTCATAAATCTTTAGCCAACCCACCTCTCCGTCCAATTGTGGATGGTAGAGATTCAATGACGTATGCATTAGCAAAATATGTGGATGGGTTGTTAAAGAAGTATGTGCAAAAGGAACCATTTATATGCAAGGATTCCTGGTCTTTCCTAGAAGCTGTCAATAATTTGGCCTTCCAATCAAATTATAATTTCGCCACAGTAGATGCAAAAGATCTATATACGGTCATTCGCCGTGATATGTGTATTGAATGGCTCAGTCTATTATTGGTGAAAAGGGGTGCATCTGCCTCTGAAATAAGCCCAATTGTAGAACTTTTAGACATAATTTTATCTAATAATTTATTTTTATTTAATGGGCAGTATTAGTTACAAAACACAGGAGTGGCAATGGAGTCCCCTGTCGGTGGCAGTTTTTCCAATTTATTTATGGCCTTTTGGGAGGACCAATTTGTGCATAGTACAACCAATAATTATAAGGAAGAGATTTACTACTACACCTGATTTTTATATGATATATTTTTTTTGATTTTCAAGGGCGGACAGCACACCTTTGAGGAGTTTTTGGTGAATTGCAATAATACTACTGATTTTTTTAGTATTTACTTAGTTCTATACTCAAAAAATATTGTTTCTAGATGTTGAATTGAGAAAGGATAATGTAAATAAACACTATCTAGCTAAAATTCACAGGAAGGATACCTACACAAACTCCTTTCACCATTGCAGTAGTGCCCATCCAAAACATTGAAAAAGGAAAGGACAATTGGTCAGGGCTGCAAGGATGTGCACCACAATTTTGGAGTTTAAGAAGGAATGTCAACTTCTAGTACAAATGTTTTCAAATAGGGGGTATCCACCCAATTTAACTAATCTGGTAGGAGAAGTTCAAAATAAGAGAGAAAATGGCCATTTTAGAGAAATCCTAGGGACTGAAGACCTAATGGGAGGTGTAGATGGTCAAGGACAACTGGCAGGAAGCAAGAATACTATGTCCGCTGATTACCACCATGTATTTATAACCATGTTTAATGCAGATGCCGAGTGCTTCAAATGGATCATGCAGAAAAATTGGAGCATTTTCCTTGTAGATGAACAACATGGAAAACTGGGACAGGGCCTAGTGTGATGTATAAGATGGGCAATAACTTGAAGACCTTGATAGAATCACAACCACGAAAACCAGTACATGCCCCCGGTATGTACAAATGTGAAGCCTGTGCTTATTGTAGGTTTATGCAAACAGAATCGGTTCAGCATTTTGGGGAGTAATTTTATGAGTAATGCAAGATATAAGTGTAATTCCACTAGGGTTGTTTACCTTGCCTCATGCCAGTCTTGTGCGGGTTTTTATATTGGCAAGACTGAGTAGAAACTAAGAGAGAGGGTATACAAGCATGCATACAATATTAGGAAAGCCAAGATGGAGAATGCATTGGCCAGACATGCTACAAACCACCCTGGTCATTTTTTCACATTTAGAGTAATTGACCAAGTAGATTTTGACATCAGGGGCAGTGCATTGGGACTAAAACTTGAAGAAAAAGAATTGATCTGGCAGCTAAGGACTGGGGCTTATATGAGGCCAGGGCTAAATGATGTATGCTCTTTGGCATGCATCTTGAAATTTAATAGCCTGAAAAGATGAAATAATAATATCAATATTTAGGATGGATTAGTATTTAATGCATTTTACATTTTTGAATTTCATTGGTGGTTTATTTTTGGTATATGTTTATATATTTTTTTTTGTATGTAAAATCAATTTAATTAAATATTTTTTATTAGGAATTTAGGAATATATGCGTAAATGTATATATAAATGTATATACATATATAGGAATATTTATGTCCAACATTTAGTTTTATAATGTTTGAAAAAACACTGCTTATGATCTTAAGGGGATGATACAATGAGATGTGCGTAATCATGTGATGTGAGCTGGATCATGTGATTAGGAAATGTCTTTTTAAATTGTCTGTAACATTTTATTAATTGTCTGAAGAAGTTAAGTGTATTGCAACTTGACAAAAGTGCTAACAAAGTTTTTCAAGGAACTACCGGTGTCAGCCTCTTTTGTTATTTATACAGTTTGTTTGTTCGGTTTTTGGTTTCTTAACACATCACATCCCCTACTCATATTAATAAAAATTCTGGTTCCACCTTTATCCTTGATAGGATACTTACTACAGACCCTAATCAATACCACAACCCCGCATCCTACCCGACTCCTGTAGTGACCACCTACCTATTCACATCCAAAGACAATCTATCCAAATACCTAGATCCCACACATACAGAGACTGCCATAAATTATCCTCCTTTGTTAGTGAATTATTTAACTCTAAACTAACATCCATTAACTGGTCCTTCCTTCACCACCCTCCCCTTAAAGAAGCTGTTGAAAAATTTAACAAGATTTCCCTTGGCATCTTAGACTCATCTGCTCACCTAAGAAAAATCAGGATAAAAGCTACCTTTGCATTTTGGCTATCAAAAGAAACCCAGTCCCTCATGCACAAAAGGGACAGAATCTGGAAAACCTGGCAGAAAACCAAATACCCTACTCTACTACAAAATTACAAAAAAATTAGAAACCTTGCAAAAATGCATTTAGCAGGATAAGAAAAACTTTTAGAATTCAGCATAAACTAATCACCTCGCCAACCATAAAATATTCTGGTCCACTATCAATAATATCCTTAACCCTGGTAACTCCACAACCCCAAATCCCTTCCCTAACAACTCATCACTGGAGACTGCTACCCTGCTTAGTAACTACTTCATAGATGCTATCTACAACCTACATCACCCAGATCATAATTCCAATCCCCAAATTATTCCGCCTATCCTACTCATAATAACAAAAATGCTTTCTCTCTTATACCTGTCCACACCTCTTATATCAAATCTCTTCTTCTTAAACTTAAACCCTGCTCCCTATCTGCTGATAAACTACCCCCTCTTTCTCAAGCTTGCTACTTAATCCATAGCCTTCCCTATTTCTAAGCTAATAAATAGATATATTCAAGAAGGCACAGTTTCAAAAATCTGGAAAGCTTTTTGCACTATACCACTGCACAAAGGAGGTAACTCCACAGATCCCTCTAACTTTAGACCAATAAGCATCCTATCACCACTATCTAAAATTCTTGAAAAGTGCATCCAATCTCAACTGCTTAAATACTTAATCCATGAAAACCTCTTAACCCCTACCCAACAGGGATTTTGGCTAAACCACAGTACTGCCACTGACATTGTATCTTTTATTCACACAGTTGTTGAGGCTAGAGATAATAATCAACTAGTCTCCTGTCTCTTCTTTGACCTGTCCAAATCATTTGATATGGCATCACACTCTAAACTACTAACAAAACTAGCTGATCTTAACCTCTCTCCTCCCATTTTGCAGTGGTTCTCAAGCTACCTTACTAATAGACTACAATCTGTGAAATGGAGCACTTCCTGCTCTCTCTTCTATTTTGCACAAACAGGGGTCCCCCAGGGTCCTATCCTAGTCCCCCTGCTATTTAATATCTTTACCAACTATCTCCACCCTACCTGCAGCCACTCAACTCTTATCCAATATGCAGATGATTCAACCCTCATCACCACTTCTGACAACATGTCACTTACCCAAAACACATTCTTCACCATAGAAAAAATGGCTTAATGAAAACCAGCTTATCATAAACCCTAAAAAAACTAAACTCTTACTTTTCCTACCAAAATTGCTGTCACACCACAAATTTGCCTTCTCCACCTCTTCTCCAGACAACACAACTATCAAAGTTGATCCATATACTAATCACCTGGGAACAATAATAGATGAACAACTTAAATTTGATCAACATATACATCAGTGTATCAAAAATACACAGCAAAAACTGGGATTACTGTATTGGAACATAAAATTCCTTACACCAGACATTAAACTATCCCTAGCTAGGGCTTTCCTCCTGCCATGACTTCTCTATGCCACTACCATCCTACCAAACTTACAATCCACAGTAATCTCCAAACTCAAACAAATATATAATAAAACTGGCAAATTTGCAACAAACCAACCTTGTAAATCACACCATTGCATCGCATTAAAAAACTGCAATGCACAGCTACAAATTGCACACACCATCCTAGACAGAACTACTGGCTGCCCTTCCCTCACCTCCCTTGTCTCCTTCTATAATCCCACTATATCTCTCAGACGTTCTGACCAACAACTGCTTGACATGCACAAACCCAACAAAAACATAGGTAAACTACCTTACAATTACAATGTGTATTTAACCTGGAACAGACTTCCTAACTCTATTAGAAATATCCCAAATATCAAATCAGTTACAAAAGCAACTAAAACTTTTTCTTAAGCTTATGACCTGCCCTTGCCAGGAGCCTACATGAACCTTCCCATCTCTCCAACCTTTCATCTCTTCCCTGAACTCATTTTTCTCTTCCTCGCTAATAACTTTTTGGCCACTTTTCTTTGAGTCTGCCTTACTCACAATTTTAAGCAGTTTTACTCAAGTATTAGTGTGACTACTATGTATTCCACTATTACAAAAAAAATAAATATGTATGCAGTTCATCTATTTTTGTAGATACTGTCACTCATAGCACATTGACTGCAAACTGCCTTTATATTGTACATTCCATGCCTCATCTGTAAGACACAGAGCGCATATTTGAAATTAGCGAAAACACCACAATCAGGAAGCCAAGTCCAAGGAAGCCAACCAAGTATAAGCTTTAACGCAATTTTAATTATAAAACACACCAAAATAGCATTTTCGCTACTGATATTTCAGTAGCTTCATCAGAATAAAAAACAAGTTGGCGCCAAAGTCCTTATTTAAAAAGTTTTAAGGTGACGTCACCATTTAGATACAAGGACTTGCGCAAATAGAGTTAAAAAGTCAACTCAAAGTTACAGCGCATAGCCAGGGAAATGTTACAGTGCTAGCAAACAGCTTCAATTATCAAGATACTCTTATAGTACTTTTAGTTTGTTAATTACCCTTATTCCAGGGTTTTTCATGTTTACATTAACAAATCAAGTAAAACGTTTCTTGCACTAACAAATATAACACCTGGCTTACAACTCCCTTACAGTAAAAATTAATACAGATAAATTCTCCTAAAATTTAGAACTATAAAAGTTAATAACATTATTAGAACTTTGAAACTATAAAATTATTATAATGTTAAAGGAGTTTTTATATGTATATAAAGAGACTGTAACAGTCCACCAATGAAAAAACTACATAAAACATATGAACTATACGTCAGTCTAAAGCTTACACTGTATTAAGAACACTAACTCCGTGTATGCCTACAAAGAAGCCAGCCAAGATTATTCCTTGATTGTTGCCAAGGAACTTTGAACCTAGCATATTTGAAATTGCTAGATTCTGTTAAATTGATCTCATTCTATTTGTTTATTGTAAACTGTTTTTTGCTTAACTTTTTCTGCTTATTCCATGTTTTAATTATTTTTTACTATATTGTATAGCTTACAATACATGTTCTATGTTCTATGATTATTTGTATGCAATGTCATGGAGCTTTTCTCCTCGGATCTCTGCTGAAAATGGGCTTCGAGCTCAGTTGGATCAACCTGCTAACAAATGTCAAATAAATAAATAAAATAAATAAATATCTTCTAACAACAAATCTATTTATAAAAAGAGAGCATTAATTTAATTTTTAAATACTTCCTGATATGTGTCATCCATCAATAAAACATTCATGCTGTTAAGATAATCCAAAAAATCCATGACAACAAACCCTACCCCTTATCTGGTTTCATAATTCGGATGCTTTTGTCATTTGTTAAATCCTGTAATAATTTACTTTCCATAACAGTTAAATTAAAATATTGAAAGTTTGCTCCATACATCTACTGATGTCTGTTTCACACACTTTCTCAAATTCTTGTATACTATGGTGTAATGGAGGGTTGAATGTTCTGGGTCTATAGTCTCATGCAGAATTTTCCATCACCCTATTCTTTGGGAACCATAGTGCAAGATTCAGTGTTTGGGTGAAACCTTCTAAATCTGTATGACTATCTACAATATTTGCCCTTTTATCTAGGACAAATGTTAAGCCACTTGATAGCATATTTGCATGATCTGAATGTATAACCTTGGATGAATAATTGTATATTTTAAAATCACCACACATTTAAAATGATCTGCATATTGTCTGGTAAAGTTTCACAGTCATGAGGCGTACAAACTACATAAATGAAAAAGGAAGGACACAGTGCACCTCAAAAAAAAAAGAGAGAGCGAGTAGAGACAGAAAATGGAACACAACTGTAATACATATAATACTATTAAATGTATATATAAAACAGATGCCACATTGAATAAACTAAAGATATAATAAAATAATTAATTAATCTAAAGTTTATAAGCAGTAAAGAGAAATACAGTTATCTCTTTTTTTGGTTGATTAACATGTATGACATATATAGATACCATTAACTGTATATTAAATATGTATATGTGTATGTATACACACACACACACACACACACACACACACACACACACACACACACACACACACACACACACACACTATATATACATACACACATACATACACATATACATATTCATGCATACACAAAAAACACACACTATATATATATATATATATATATATATATATATATATATATATATATATGGATTTACTTTCAATACTCAAAATTTCAAAACATCGAACATCTGAATAACAAAGACCAGAGGACTGTAGTTTTGAAATCTCAAACCAAACAAAAAAAAAAAAAATAAGACATCCAAAATGTGCAAACTATTAATTTCATGCTTTTGCAAGGGGGCAAGCCCCCCACACCCCCTGCTATTTAAATATATAAACTCTGAGATCATACTTCAGTGAAGATAATGGTACAATTCCAGTTTCACATTGTACGGCGATCTCCATTGAAAAAATTAGAGATTTCAAAACTTCGATCCTCTGGTCTTTGTTATTCAGAGGTTCAATGTTTGGAAATTTCAAGTATTCAAAGTGAATCTATTTTATGTATATATATATATATATATATATATATATATATATATATATATATATATATATCATTTTGTGTGTGTGTGTGTGTGTGTGTGTATATATATATATATATATATATATATATATATATATATATATATATACACACATATATATATATATATGGTTTACTATCAAAATGTCGAAAGTTAAAATAAAATGTGTACGTATTGACGAAGTGGTTTGCCGAAAGTACACATTTCCGTATGTACCTAATGTCGAAAACAGCTGTGAATTGTCGAAAATGTCGCTCGACAATTAACAGCACTCCCACCCTTCCCTTAACTCCCTACCTAACTAGCCTAAACTCACATTTATGCAAGGGGGCAAGCCCCCCTGCACCCCCCTGAGGGTGGCTGTGCCCCCCCACCCCCCTAACTTAATATTCCAACTCTGAGATCACACTACAGTGAGGAAAGGGATGTATTTCCCTAAGCGCACTGTACCATGATCCCCTTACATGAGCGAACATTATAATTGCGAATGCACAGTCCATTCGCAATAAGATCGGTCGCTCACATAACCTGCCGAACTATGAAGTATTCAAACATATGTTGTTCGAATACTTCATAGCCGTGCAATTGCACAGCGAAATTGTGATAGTAAACCGATATATATATATATATATAT
>NC_056737.1:899033046-899083046 GCF_019279795.1 Protopterus annectens
TTAATTTATTCTTTGATGTTTTGTTTTCTCCATTATTCTTCCAGCAATTTCTTTCTGCATGTCTCTTCAGTGATGAAGCATTTCAGTGCACACCTTCTGTTTGGTATAAAATCTTGTTTTTTGAATATTAGTGACAGTATTATCTAATGAGTCATGACAGATTATAGGTTCATAGATTCATAGGTGTGTACTTGGCTAATGGTCATGGAGCCTTTACAAGCCTAGCCCACAGGATTACCCTAGCATCGTGCCACCCAACCTTAGCTTCTAGTGCCTCTGTCGAGTAAATCCACTGGAGTGATCCAGATGTGAATTTTCTATCTCCTATTCACTCATCAAGATTTCTCTTGAAGAGGGCCTGTGAGGTGCTCTACTTGACATGTATGGGAAGTCTATTCCATTGCATTGGCAGTCTCTGGGTAATGAACTTGTCCTTCCAGCATGTGTTGTTGATTGTGGTAATGAGGTTGAGGTCTCTGGAGCATGTGGTGTGGAGGGATAGGGATTTCTTTAGATGTAGCATTTCTAACAGAGCTGGTTCAGGCATGGCTTTGTAAGTCAAGCAGAAATCGCCTCTAAGTAGGCGATTTGAGACAGAAAATAGTTGGAGTTTTTTGAGTCTGTCCATATAGGACAAGTGTTTAAGGCCTAGGATCCTCTTTATGAGGTACTTTTGTGGCCTCTCCAGTTGTTGCAGGTGTCTAGTGAAGTACATGCCAAATGGGGCATTGTACTCGATGACTGGCCTAATGAGGGAAGAGTAGAGGGAGACAATGACCTCTTTCTTCTTGGATGCAAAACCCTTAGTAATGAGATATGCCACATAGAAGGACTTTCTGAACACAGTGGCAAGGTGGTGGTCAAAAGAGATGTTGCCGTCAACCTGTGTTCCCAGATCATTTACAATGCCTTCTGTGTTCACTAGGCTACCATCAATGTGGTAATTCAAGGGAACTGGGTTTTTGCCAAAGGGGAAGTGGACACATTTTTTGACACTGAGCTTGAGTCCATGGTTCTGACACCAGTAGTTGGTCTAATTGAAGCCTTTCTGTAGGATGTCAACATCACTTGGGGAGTTAATAATAGCTCCCAACCTGCAATCATCTGCGAACTTTGTCAGTCAGAGTCCCCTCATGTTGGCCTGGACTTCAGAGAAGTAGATACCAAACAGGAAAGGACCCAGGATTGAACACTGTGGGACTCCACTCCTGACTGGTCGGCAGTCTGACTTGGTGTCAGCTACTTTCACACTGTGGGTTCAGTCTGTGAGCCAGTTTGCAACTCACCTAGTGATATAGGGGTTGATGCCTAGCTTAGTAAGTTTTTCTATGATTCCTGAGTGGGGAATGGTATCAAAGGCCTTCGCCAGATCAAGGTAGGCTGTATGAACCACCTTACCTTCACCCACAGCTCTGGTGACTGACTCAAGGAAGTAGACCAAATTGAGCAGGCATGATCTACCTTTCACAAAACCAAACTGTGTAGGATCCAGAGTTTGGATATTCCCTATATCCTTGTTTATTAGGTCCATAATGATGCATTCCATAGTGTTGCATATCATACTTGTCAGGATAATGGGGTGATAGTTCCCAGGGTCTGTAGATGCTCCTCCTTTGTGGAGAGGGATGACTGTTGCAGTGCGCTATTCAGTAGGGACAATGCCTGAGGTGAGGCTGTGATTGAAAAGGGCACACAGGTGAGGTGCCAGTTCACTCTGTAGTTCATTTAGAACACAGCCAGGGATACTGTCAGGTCCCATAGAAGCTGTATTCTTGGCCTTGGACAGTGCTGTTTTAACCTGTGCAGCAGTAATACTGGGTGCCTGGCAATCTACATTGTGATTGGTCCTTTGGGGGGTGAGAGGGGTAAAGTTAGCACTAAATCTGTCTGCCAGTATATTTGCAATATCTGTTTGCTCAGTATAGGAGGTACCATTGTGCAGTAGCTCAGAGCAAATCTGGGTATTGCCATGGAGATTCTTTACATAACTATAGAAGGGCTTGTGGTTGTCTTTACTATCTGCTACAAGTCTGTTTTCATAGCTAGCTGTAGAGGATTTGATGAGGGATCTCAACCTTTTGCAGAGGTGGATAAGGGAGTTTTTCCAGTCTTGGGACATCACCTTATTCCGCATCAGTTTCCTCCTTCTGTTGTAGAGTTTGTTTATGGCAGAGAACCACCAGATTGACTTCCTTTTATTTGAGGACAGCATCTTAGTTATATTCGGTATGGCGAGATCCATGCATTTGTGTACATGTTCGTACTGTGCACTGGTGTATGATTTGGCGGTCATGCAACTATTCTCTATTTGCATGGTTGCCATGAAGTTAGCCACCTCTGTTTTTAGTTGCCCAATGTTAGCTTTGCAGAAGTTTTTCATGGTGGTTACCTTTTTTGGGGGGTGGGAGGGATGTGGATTTCCAAGGTGATTAGCTTGTGATCAGATCTAACCAGGGATGAGTTGACTATTAGTGTAGAGCAACGGTCGCCCATGTTAGTAATGACCAGGTTAAGGATGTTGCTACCTCTATTGGGGATAAGAACAAGCTGTTCCAGGGCATTGGAATTAATGAATTCCAGAAAGCTTTGGTGAAGTGTATTGGTATATGAGTAGATTTCCCAGTTAATGGAGAGGTAGTTGAAGTCACCCAGTATGAGAGTATTAAGTTGGACCCTAATATTCTCCAGGGTGTTTACGAATGTTGAGTGTGAATCTTGGGACATGGTTGGGGACCTACAGCAGGCTACAACCTGAATCGCTGTCTTATCCAATTTTAGCTGCACCTGTAGTATCTCAGATGCGTTATGTTGGGCTACCAGTCTTGAGGTGTGCACATCCTTTATGAATATTGAAACATCACCACCTTTGAAGCTTTGGTCCAAGTTCTGTGGCCGAAAGTTGTGGGATGAGTTGTAGCCTGGTAGTGCAGGGGTGCTTTCTACTGCCTTGAACCAGGTTTCTGTTACAGCACAAATGTCACTGTTCTCCATTTTAAGGAGTACTTTGAGTGAGTGCATTTTCAGATTTAGACTTCTAGCGTTGAGCAGAATAACCCTCAAATTGCATTTGTTTGTAGCTGTTTGGTAATTTGATCTTTGGAACACCACCTAAAAAAGGCACTATAGGGCTGGCAAGAGCCTTGGCCAGTATCCAGAAGCCCAGGGGCAAAGATGCAGGTTATCTCTGGCAAAGAATCGGGGTCTGCCAATCATGTCATCCCAGGCAGACAGATACTGGATCCCCTTAGAATGGCACCAGAAACTTAGACAATTGTTGAAAAAAATCATTTTCTGCTTCTACTGTGGTATCATTCTGGGAGATGGTAGGATGCTGCTCAGGGCTAGGGTCATACCTGCCCTGGCTACATAATCCGAGAGCTCCTCCATGTCTCTTTTCATGTAGTCCAGGAAGGTACATCTCAGATCATTCACTCCCACATATACATTGACAGAGTCATATTTGTACATGTTGATGAGGAACCTGAGTGGGAGTGTTATGTGGCTGATCCTGGCACTTGACAGACAGCTGACTGTTACTTTCTCCTTATTCAACCTAATGAGTGGGACATCAGTGTGCCTCACTATTGAGTCACCTATGACTAGTGTGTTGGGCATGCTGTTTTGGTCAGGGGCTTTGGGTGAGTGGCACACTGTTTAGGAGAGTTATGTTTTTCGTGATTAGTGTTGTGTTGTGGTGGTCGAGTGCATTTCTGCCTTGGAGGTCTCTGCTGTTTGGTTAGATTTTTATTGAGAGCCTCTGTGAAGGTGGGTGTGCGGTTTGTGTTTTTATGTGAAGTGAATGCTGATGTGTGTTCTGGAGGGCTATGTGTTCCATGTGGTGTGGTGCAAATGTTGACCTTTTCCTCTTGACCAGCTATTCCAGTCTTGACTGGAGAGTGCGTGGCTTCCAATTTGGATATATAAGTGCATCTCTCACAAGTCTGAGTGTTGGGGGGTAAGAGGAGAGGGCTGTCAGTGTACATGAGGCAGTTGCTTACATTACCTCAGGATACCCAAGTTCACCAGGTTAATAGGAGAAAGCACAGGTTAATGACCTTTAGACATGCCTGGAGGGGTGGGCATTAATAAGTACTGGAGCTGTTTCATTGTAGAACGTTTAGTGCTGGTAGCACTTTTGTGTACTACAATAATTGCTACAAGACATCTGGTAAAGTGCTAAACTAACAAACTAGTAAAAGTGCAGGAGAGGCAAAAACTAGCAGATCTAAGGGAAAAATTGAAGAGCAGACTTTGGCACTGCTCGGAAGCTTACAAACAGTCCTGGATACAGTCCTGGATACAGAAAATTACAGGAAAGGTGGAAAACAAGCACATATGTGGGCTTTTAAACCAGAAAGTTGAAAGAGATAGAAAAACTACCCAAATGGTCAATAAACTACAATTTTTGGGCCAAAAACACTCCTCTTGTGGTAGATAGGCTAACTAGTACTTACCACTCCCACTGACAAGCTAGAAGGCTTCCCTCCAACACAGAAAGGCTTGGGGGCTCAGAAGGTTACAAACAGTCCTGGATACAGCAAATCTGTACCTGGACTAGACTAGTTACAATAAAGGAGGGAAACAAGAGCAAACACTGACTTTTCAACCAGAAAGTTGAAAGAGATGGAAAACTACACAAATGGCCAATAAACTACAATTTCTGGGCCAGAAACCTTGGGGGGGGGAGCTCAGAAGCTAACCAACAGTCCTGGGTACATCAAATCTGTTTTTGGACTAGACTAGTTACAGAAAAGGCAGGAAACAAGCACAAATGTGGGTGGGTAGATAGGCTACCTAGTACTTACCACTCCCACTGATAAGCTAGACAGCTTTCCTCCAACACAGAAAGGCTTTGGGGGTTTAGAAGCTTACAAAGAGTCCTGGATACAGCAAATCTGTACCTGGACTAGACTATTTATAGGAAAGGCGGGGAGCAAATGTAAACATGGGCTTTTAAACCAGAAAGTTGAAAGAGATAGATAATCTACCCAAACGGCCAATAAACTACAATTTCTGGGCCAAAACCCACTCCTCTCATGGTAGATAGGCTGCTTAGTACTTACAATTCACACTAATAATATAGAAGGCTTCCTTCCAACACAGAAAGGCTTGAGGGACTCAGAAACTTACCAACAGTCCTGAATACAGCAAGTCTGTATCTGGACTAGACTAGTTACAGGAAAGGCAGGAAACAAGGTTAGAATTTTTTTTTAGAGAAAAGCTGCTAAAACAGCAGTAAATACAATTCAAATGCAATGCAGGCTAGCACATGAGTATGTAGCAATATTACAGCAAATACAGTTTAAATAAATGAAATGAAATTAACAAATGACTAAAAACAAGTGAAGAAGGCAGTAAATTAGAAGGCTACTAACAAGCAGTAATAAGTGCAGAGTAAGAGCAACTGAACAGATAATAGCATGCAGAACAGCAACCTAAGACAGTTACAGTAAGGACAGCTGAATAAAGTGTGTATATATATATATATATATATATATATATATATATATATATATATATATATATATTTATTTATTTATTTTTTTTTTTTGAGGGAAGGAACAGATCAGGATTAAGAGGCTACAGAGGTTGCCCTTTCCAAGTGCTCTCTTTGTACACAGTGGATACAGCTGAAGAGATGGGACTAGTAGGAGTGCCTGAAATCAGAATATGATCTTACTGCACTCAGTTGAGTGAGCAAATGAGATGGGCCCAGAAGGAGTATTCAAATACACATATACAAGAAGGACAGGCAATTTCAAAGCCACCAAGATTAACCCACAAACAAGAACAGGATGGGAGGATGGAGAGACACAGAGCCCACACTATAAAAAATACAGTACTATATGAAAAAGTGCAGATAAAAGTGTACTTAAATTCCCTTATATGTCCAATTCATTGCAGGTAGATTTTAGCCAGCCAAAGCTCAGATATTTAATGGAGTGGACCTCATCTGTGATGAGTCAAATATTTTTTGATCATCTGGAATAAAAAGGGTTTAAGATAGTTGGAAACAGTAAATGTGCCTCTTCTCTTCACTTCTTTTATTAATGGCAAACAAGCATTCCTTTTTGCAACCACTGATGATAAAAAAATGTCAGCTCTAATTATGTCATTGCTCATTTTAATACAAAAGATAGATTGTGCAGTCTTTAACACCAATTACTTACCATGACAGGACATCAATCTGATAATGGCAGGCCTTGGTGGAGAGTCTTTCTTTGTAGATATATAAGTACATAATTGTACTACATTGATAGGCTCTTGCAATTCCAAAGGATAAGGCTAGAAGTAAATTTAAGATTTTTGGAATTTAGGAGGTTTAGAAATTTACCATATCACTTTCTTCTTAATTTTCAAGTAATCTGTAATTTATGATGTTCCTTCTCCTAGATCTGTTTTCAAGATCATGTATTCTATTGGGTAAGTGCATTTGTTTTTGGTTCAATAGAAATTCAGTATGAGGTGGCCAACATGAAAAGCATTTAATAGCACAAGAATTTTGCTCTGCTTCCTCTATACATTTTTGACAGAATTTACTGTTTAATTTCACTAAAAAAACTTCTAAGATGTGAGATAAGAACTGGAAACTATTTGGGACTGTCTGTTGAAAAAATATGCTTTTTTTTTGTAATTTTTCTGTCAAAACTTCAGCTTGAAAATATGTAATGAAAATGAATCATTCTAAGGCAGCACTTTAAAACGTCACTGTGAAGAAGGACCTAGAAACAATCATCAATGACATCTAGAAAGACCTATAACTACCATACGTGGATAAACTTACAAAATTTGTAGGTAAAGAATGAATTAACATAATAATTAATTTCAGTCTTTTTGAATAATATGCAATATCGAATTAATATTATTCAATTCTTCACATGTACAAAGTTTAATGGATGTCTTTGTAAATACCTCTGTTTGTTTATTTTAACTCTGTTATATATTTAATTGAATTTAAATGCAACAACTTCTGTATTCATATTTATATGTTAATTTATGTGATTGTTATATGAATTTCTTTTATTAAAACTAATAAACTATGTAAAAAAACAATCATCAATGGTATTCAGGACATATTGTTAAAATTGGATAAACTAGAAGACTGTAAAAAGCAGATCGAATTAATAAATGAAGTAGTTAAACAGCAAAAACTTTGGATATCTGCCATGGAAGACTCACTCACTTATTTAGATGTTAGACTGACTGAAGGAGAAAGTAGCACTAAATTCATTTTAAAACAAAACAAGTTCCTGAAGAAGATAGATGATCTTGAAAATAGGGCAAGAAGGAACAATATCTGGATATATTGATCGACAACAACAAATTCAAACAAGAAAGCTTCAAATCCAAGATCCATAATAGTGAAATTCACTTCTATTTAGGACAATGTCAAGGTTCTAAAAATTGCCTGGTTTGCATCACCTATCAAAATAGGTGATAACTTTACCAGATTTGACAATGACTTTTACTCTTTACTTGTCTTAAAAAGGAAAACATGTATTCACTTGTTGAAAAGCCTAAAGAAATCTGAAATAAAAACACATCTAGTTTAACCAGCAAAATTAAGACTTTTTTGCAAGAAGGAAGAAAAAACATTTGAAACCCTGGAATATGCTGTTTCATTTTTACAGAAAAACTACTTACTTAATCCCACTGAAGAACTGGAGTGGACCTCATCTCTGAAAAGGCATGCTACAAGAAATTAATGGACAGTAAAAGACAAAAAAAAAACAAAAAAAAAACTCAGGAACAAAGAAAAAATGCCACGTGTTGTTGTACAATGCTTGGTTTTATAATAACTTGTTTTTGCATCATTTCTGAATAGATTTCATCAAAATGTAAAATGTTTTATCTTTTTTATTTTCTCATATTAAAATATAGTTTCAGTAAGCAATAATTTCCTGATTATTGAAATACATTTGATTCTCCACTAGAAGCTGTTAAAATATAAGTAATAGTTCTATTAATAGTAATCTGAAATACATAATCTAAGTTTAAATGAAATCAAAAGCAGTCTTACTAAATATTGGTGCAATGCTTAAATAATATTACTTAATGGGTCTATAGGGTTCAACAAAAAGGTATTCAATAATTAGATTTTTCAATAAAGTGATATAGACCCACACTTAATGAATTTTACTTTAAATGGGGCTTATTGGAATTCTTTTCATTATTCCTTTACTAAAACTGTTAAACTGATTTTTTTTTTTTGGGGGGGGGGTTGTATACATTGTGGCTTCCCCAGTGCAATCATGAGCCCTTTTATTTACTTATGTATGTATTTATTTATTTATTTTTATTTGTCATTTGTTAACCGGGTTAGTCCAGCTAAGCCAAATGCCCATTTTCAGTGGAGACCTGAGGAGAAAAGGTCTAGAAAAAAGCAGGACATTAACGTGCATATATAAAAAAAAAGAAAGAAAATTGCGTAGTTATATCATTGCACAAATTTACAGTAACAGAGTTACATCAAAAGTGTATACAAGATAAAATGCTGAGTGAACAGATGTAAGTTTAGAGAAATTCAGACTTAGATTCACATACGTATTTCATAATATTACAGAGATCAGCGCTAGACTGGTAATAAAAACATGACAGTGCTGCTAATTGCAGAGTATAAGTAATAAAAAGCTCTAAGATTTAGAGTAAAGAGAGGTATGGAGAGGAGGGGGGATGAAGTAGGGTTCTGGCATAAGCGTAGGGTCCTGGCATGGGCAGGAACCTACTTTTTTCATCTTTCTTTTACCTCATTTTCCCACCTGAAAGTCTAAAACGGTTTCAAAAGTGTTGTTAATGGCATGTGCTTATTTAAGTTTCCACAGCAGCCTGGTTTCATTTTGAACAGCTTGTTAGAAAGAAACTGTTACAAGACCACTAACCCCTACAAAAATAGGAAATGAAGGGAACTTTTGAGTGGACCATTAAAATGCACATTATTGGAAGGTTTTGAAGACTTCTTTACACTAATCATCAAGTTTAAAAATTATTTTGTAAGTTAAAACATGCTTTATAATTTTATACTCAATATTACTACTTCAATGAAAAAAAGAAGCTTCTAATCTAAGAAAACTTGTGATAGGAACTTCAAGACTGGGGGATGAAACAGGGTCTATAGTACCATATAGAATGGTAAAAATGTCCAACGCTCACATGAGTGAAAACGTATGAGAATGAACTTGCTATTGTGAGGGACTGTGCCCCCCACACGCCCCCTGCTAAATATATATTTCAACTTTGAGGTCGCACTACAGTGAGGAAAGGGCAAATATTCCAATCCTCACTGTACTGCAACCCCAAAAAACAGGTTCGTTCCCGTGCGTTTTCGCTCACGTGAGCATTCAACATTTTTACCATTCTATATGGTAATACAGACCCAAGAAACGCGATACACAAGGGAAAATATCTCTGAAAGTGGGTTACTCAAATGCAACCCTTATAAATCATGTAAGGCTGCTCTAAGGGGATTATGTGAAAGTTTCATCAGTAAGGTCAGCATGCATTTTAACTTACAGAATGGTTTGTTTATTTTTAAATACATAGAGCTTCTCCACCCTCATTTTAAACAGCAACTTTACTGAGATTTAAAACAGGTCTATATCACTAAATTTAACCATCAGTTCAGTGAATGGTATTTCATCGGAAATGCCGTTCATCAAATTCTGTGCATGTGGGGGGGGGGTGCTCCACACACTCCCTGCTAATTATATATATCACCTCCAAGATGACACTACAGTGGGGAAAGGAGAAATTTCCCAATCCTGACTGTACAGTGATCTCAGTACGAACAGTTTGACAAACAGCATGTTCAGTATAAGTGCACTGAAAATACCATTTCCTGAACTGATTTTTCATTGAACTGATTTAGACCCTTTTTAAACAACTGTGAAAAATAAACTGCTGCATAACTTCTTCTTTATAAGATATTAAACAAAGTATAAGCTGTTATTACATTGTGAGAGTGAAAATAACATAAATTTAGCAGTTTTTTTTTAAGTAACAACTTTCCAGCTTTATAAAACACACCTCAGAAGCCTATCCTATATTATGTCATGATGACTACTAATTGTGGGTATGTATGTTTATGCTTGCATACTCACAGTTGATAGTAAGTATATGGAGAAGGTGATGTTTAGCTACATATATGTATATTTTTATGTAGCTCTATGGAGAGAAATGTGCAGTTCTTTATGACAGTGTGGAGGTGCAGGGAGAGTGCACCCATAAACCTGAAATCCCTTGGTAGCATAAAAATAAATAATATTTTCACCTATTGACAACATACATATGTGATATGGCTGCCTATAATTGATTAAATGCAAGCACAGGTAATTAAATTAAGTTTTCTTACCAGGAGTTTAATTCTGGTAAACCCAGCTAACATTGTCAGTAAAAAATATAACACTTATTTCAGATACTATATATTGGCATGCTTGATAACACTGGCATGAACAGCAAGCTTTTATACACAATCTACTGTATTTGTAAGTAAAATGTTATCCCATATACCCTAAATAACAGTTCAGCAATAAATTATAATAGCCAATGTGTAGTTGTATACTATATATATAGTTATTGGTTATTTTGTAGATAGAATATTAAAAGTCCTAGAATTAGGGGAATTGTGTTTTAAAAAAGTAATGAATAACACATTAGTAAGTAAGTGATATACACACACACATAAAAAATAAGATAACTGTTATACGTAAAGTGGCTTCCTATCTCAAATATGATTTTATAAGATTAAGCTAATTATTTAGTTCTCTGTTATGTCTTTTAGAAGCTCAACTTATATAGAGTGTTTTCTATTTTATTCATGTTGCTTTATTGTATCTACATAAGCAGTAGCAAAGATTTGAGATTAGGTAGAGCTATGGGGTTGTTAGCATGTGGCTTGTATGAAATTCTCATTGAAACAGGAATTTTTTTATTCCATGTTAGAGGATAAAAATGTTTTTAACTTAGATTTTTAATACTACTTTTAGAATGTTTGTCCATAAGAAGTTGTACATATGTTAGATCTGTATTCATTGCACTAAACAATTGTTCATTAGTTTCTAAACCATTTGTTCTCAAAGAAGCCAATATATAAATGTCTTTCACTAAATGTTAATGGATTGAATAACCCTTTAAAAAGAAACTGTTTAAATAACCATTTAACATTACATAAAGCAGCTATTGTCTTCTTGCAATAAACACATCTTTTGTCTGAAGATTTAGGCAGGTAGCAATAAAGGGCCATTTCATTCTAGTAAATTATCATTTTAGTTCAAAAAGAAGGGGTATTCTCATCCTTTGGAAGGAAACACTAGGTTTACCTAAAATAGTTGACACTTATTCTGATAAGGATGGTATGCTGGGATTGGTGGTAATATAAACATTACACTCTCATAAATACTGTACTTATTGGATTCCTGTGATAGGATACAAAACAGCCAAGATGTATCTAGACATTACATTCAAAAGGAAATGTGGTGATAGTCGGAAACTTTAATTGTATTTTATAAAGTAAAGACACCACTAATGAGAAAAGAGGCAGACTACCTTCTACAGCAAAACATTTAAATCACTACACAGGTTTAATGAATATAAGGAATAGTTTAGACTTAAAACTACAAAGCTCTTTAATGCATACACACTATTCCTTCAGATATGGAACACAAAACAATACTGATAAAGTTTTTGTATCAGATGAGCTTTATTCAAAAACAGAAGCTGTATTAATAATCTTGTGTGCTTTGTCTGACCATAATTTCATTACATTCACTCTAAACTTTAGCTTAAATATCTTAATTCATTGTCAAAGTTTACCTGCTTGCATAATTAAAATAAAAGGTTTTAATGATTGTTTTTAAGAGAAATGAATCAGTTCATTGAATTTAATAACAAAGGGAGGTGACAGATGTTAGATTATGGGACACCCTAAAGGCCTATTTATTTGGTAAAGTTAAACACTGGTATATATGTAAAAGGAAAGAATGAGACAAGGACCTGATTTCTCTGCAATCTAATATAGATAAATTAAAGTTAAACATTAACACCCAATGACAAAGCTGCAAATATTGAGTTAAAATGCTGAATCAGGAATATCAGGAAATACTTCAACACAAGATCTTAATCAATCTGGAAAAAGTTAAATTGCAGTCTTATTCCGTAAAGCCAAATAATCTACATAGAATATCCATTAGATCAAAAATATGAACAAAATAAATCACATTAAAGAGATTGTATATAAAGAGGGGGAAAACTTCAAAATAATAAATCTAAATGACACATTACAGTGTTTAGTAAATATTATGAAAAAATAATAAACCAGACATAAACTTAGATAATAATGAACTAACAGATAAAGTTTAGAAGGAAAATATACAATATAAATTAACTAATTAACAGAAAAGTGAATTTGATAAGTATTTTTCTTTTAAAGACTTGAAAGACAAAATTAAAAGTATCAAAACCAACAAGGCACCAGGATTAGATGGTTTCCCAAAATTGTATATATTTGAAAAACCTTATTTAACATCTTTGAATAAGCCACAACCTCTGCTAATATTACTCCCTCTTTGAGATACTATAATATTACACTTATTTTAAAATCAGATAAAGATCTTGTATCATGTGGTACTTATTGCCCTATCTAACTTTTAAATGTAGACTACAAAATTTTCATTTCTATACTAGCAAAAAGGCTAAACCATATATTCCCTGGATTAATAAATAAAGATCAAGCTGACTTTATAATAAACATAAGACTACAAGACAATATTATAAGAGTTTTTTTTTTCATTAATTGATATAACAAATAGAAATAAAGAAGAATTATCAGTAATAAGTCTAGATATTGATAAAGCTTTTGATTCAATGAACTGACCTTATTTGTTTAAAATATTAAATGAATATATGTTTTCTCTAGTTTTACAACACTAAAAATGCAGCAATTCAGTATATTTTGTCAAGATAGGGTCCTTCTCTGTAGGCTCTTTAATATAGTAAAAGGTATGAAACAGGGATGCCCACTTTCCCCTTTATTATTTCCTCTAATTATAGAACCACTAGCTAACTATATAAGAGAAAACATAAATATTAAAGGCTTCAAAATAAATGAAGACATTTAATCAAAAATCCAGCTTTTTGCTGTTGAGATACTGTTGGCATGTAGTGACAAAGAACACTCCTCATATGCTCAAAGACTTGGATTACTTTGAAAATATTTCAGGTTTGAAATTTAATCATATTAAAACTAAAACATTGTTTATATAAAAAAAGTTTAAATCACATAAAAATGTTACCTGGGAAAATTCTCATATTAAATAATTAGGTATCACTACTGAATCTAAGAACAAAGATTCCATATTTAAAAAGTATAAAAATTTAATGGATGAAATCATAAAGTTAACAGACAATTGGAATATGCAGTTCTTTACAATGGAAGATATACTTGTCCTGATTAAAATGACAATTTTATTAAAAAAAATCTTACACTATAGTCAATCATTAATTCTTCTCCTATAAAAAAATATAATAAAATACATTCTACCACACTTGAATTCTTATGGTACCTTAAAGAATGAAGTATATCTTTAGACTATCATGTCAAAGCTGGGAAGAAGTTGGCATTGGGTTTCCAATCATTGAGCTCTATACTAATGCTATAATTATTAAAATAATATTATTGTGGTTAGATTCTTCATATATCTTGTTGGAAATCTTTACATGAGAAAATATTAATAGACAACAACAAACTTATCATGGATTCTTATATGAAACAGGGTATCCATATATTCTACTGGGCTCTAAAATATTTTGTTCTGAATGAAAGACACAAGTTTACTTTTATGTCTTTTATTTACCAATTTCTTTCAATGTTTAAAAGATTTATGAATTTGAATTACTAAGTCAAGGAATTACTAATCCTATTATTCCCCATTAATTTCACTAATGGATGATTAGTATATTTTAATGCAAACACAATGACAGCACTTAGGAATAGTAACCTAATATGTTGGCATCAATTTCTTAATGGAAACAAAATATATCCTGTTGAATATTTAATAGCAAGATAAAGCATAGAGCAAGAAGGCTGGTAAGATATACATACCTGTAAAGAATATATTCGGGATAAAATCAAAATATCAGTAGATCATCACACTAAACTTGTTCCACAAATCTTGGATCTATTTTCTAATGTTAACAGTGGGCCACCTAAGGGGAAGTCATATATATCAACTATATACAAGATTATTAGTACTTGACATATTACCTCAGATATAATAATCTGGAACTTCTCAACAAAAATTAACAATGAACCATTTTCAGAACAAAATAAAAAGTTATTCTTAAAATCTGCAGGAAAGTCAGCATCCTCACTTCATTGGAAAATCTATGCATGGAAATTTCTGCATCAATTCTTTCTTATACCTCATAAAATTACACAAATATATAAAACAGTGTGACACTGCCAGCCCAGCTATCTGGAATTTTGTAAATAATTCTATGTCATTTGTAAATATTGATATGATTTATACAGAACCTTCAAGAATGTAACTCCAGCATACCCTGCTGAAACATAGAAGATTAACTTACAAAACTTCAAGAAAATAAGATGAAATTAAGTGCTTTATGATGTGCTATAAAAGTTAATTTCATTGCAGCAAGAAGACAGGATGTCTAGAGCTAGAAGTTTTTTCAATGGTCTTGGAGGGAAGTATTTACTATGTTTAAAATGTAAAGTGTTTATTGCTCTGTGGTTTCCTAGCAGCTGCACTTCTGAGAGATGTATACTTCTCACACAGAGATGTTAAAATTCTGTTAGTAACTGTTAGCCTGGTAATTGAAGGCAGGTGACAAAGAGGAATGTCGTCCATACTTACCCAGCAGTAATTTTTGATAGTAATTTAAGAACTCTGTCAGTGAGAGACTGTGTACATTTTGTATCTTGTCTTGGGCATAGCAAAAACATCCACTCATCTGCACTTGCCGTGCTCTGGAAGTAAGTTATTTAGGACATAGTATCTCTTAGATATAGATAGGAATATAGTAAAGATTAGTTTAGATGTTTTCTGTATTTGTTTGAGACTGTCTTGCAATGTTGTTTTAAATGTTTCCTGTGATTCTGGACTCTGCAGTTACTGTGTTGATTAAGTATTGTCTTGTTCTATTATTATTTATTATTAAATATATTTAAACCTATCTTTGTGGCTGATATTTGTGAGACATATTTAAGCTCTTAGGGTATTTGCATATGTATTTGGTGACACTGTACAGGCCTCTCCTAAATAGGCTTGCTCTTGGTCACACGTAGCTGATAAAGAGGGGTTGGTGGCAGTGATAACTACCTTATAGAACCTCAAAGCACAGCATAACAGAACCACTGCAGGGTTAAAGTATTTTAGTGTTTTTAACATTTGTATTAATATATTTTTGTATGCATTTTTAGTGGATAACTTTAACAGTTTATTGACTAGCTCATTGTTTAATTATCCAGCTAGTTAATGGGTGTCATGTTCATTATATAAATGCTGGGTAGGATTTGATGCATTGTTCTGAGGAAGTCCCTAAAGGAGGGAAGAAAGTGTTAAACCTTTGTGAAATAAAGTTCTTTGGACCCTGCAGTAGTTGTGTCATGCTGTGCTTTAAAGTTCTACAGTTTGTTCAACAGTTGGTTGAGAAGAAGTTCATTCCAGTTGATGGGGCACAGCTATGGAAGGGTCAGTATCAAATGCTGAACTTATGGAACTATTACAACAGATTAATCAACAGCTGGCTGTTCACTCTAATCTGATTAAGGATCTGATGGATAAGACTGTTACCTCAACAAATATTTTTGGAAGTCTAGGTTTTCCTTTAACCCAGCCAACACAGACTTCACAAGCTATCCAGGGGGAGCAGCCTGGTACTGCTCTCCATTTAAGTCATGAAGTGAATGTGGCTGAAAATGTACTGCTGGTGTAATTACTGATTCTTTTACATGGAAAAATAATAACTTTGATTTTCGGCTTGAGAGAAGGAATAGTGGCACAATTCAGCATGAAACTTCAACCTGGTTGAAAAGTTAAAAGGGTTTGAGAAAGACGTATTAACATTTAAGAAACTTCAGGTGGAAATAGCATATCTTGAAAGGAATATTGAGTTTGGGCAAATACTTGGGGACTGTGAGTGTGGAGACACCCCAATGGAGTAGAAGGAAATATGGAGCTACTTAAAGAATTACATAAGTTATTTGACCATACAGGTATTGAACTGCTTAAATTAATGGTCAAATATAACATACAAGCCATGGACAAACTTTCTAAGGACTTAAATGAAAAAAGAAAACAGATTGATCCAGGAAGATTTGGCATTTGCACAACATAAACTCTGTACCCATGAACTACCACATAGGCGGTAGTCTATTTAACACTGAAAGTGGGATAAGAGACCTTGGGACACAGGTGGACAGTAGTCTCTCCTTTGATAATCACATCACCACAGTAGTCAGGAAATTCTTCTACATGGCACACCTCATCACAAAAGGTTTCTCATCCAGGAAAAAATAGGTCATTGTTCCCCTCTACTTATCACTCATTGGACCCATTATGGAGTACAACGCCCCTTTTGGTATGTACCTCACAAGACAGCTACAACAACTGGAAAGGCCACAGACATACCTCACAAAGAGGATTACCAGCCTCAAACAGATGCCCTGCGCAGACCATCTCAAAAAACTCCAGCTTTACTCTGTCGCATATCACCTACTCAGAGTCGATCTCTGCCTAACATACAAAGCTATGTCAAACCAAGAGCTGTTGGACATGCTCCACATAAAGAAATCCCAAACCCTCTGAGCTACATGCTCTAGGGACCTAAACCTTGTCACCACAATAAACAGAACATGCTGGAGGGATAGATTCCTGTCCCAGAGACTTCCCATACACTGGAACAAACTACCTATCATTATCAAACAAACCTCCTCATTAGCACGCTTCAAGAAAAATCTTGATGATTGGATGGGAGATAGGAAATTTACCCCAGGAATCACTTCTGTGGCTCTGCTTGTCAGGGGCACAGGAAAATAATGTCCTTGGGTGGCAAAATCCAGGGTACCATTTGTCTAGACTTATATAGGCCCTAGGGCCAATAGTCTAGTACCTACCTATGAACCTATGAACCTATAAGACAAATTATATTAATGTGTTTTCTACTGTAGATAGCATTTGCACCACTATTTTTGTAAAAAAATGAATACATTGAAAAGGGATATTAATGAATATGCCAAAGACAAAGTTTATCCTCTTTCATGAGGTTCCTGGGCTAGTTAAGATGAAAGAGCCTGTGGTGATGTACGGAGCAGTAAGGCGATGACGTCAGATGACAGAGCCAATAAACAGCATCAACAAAACTATCAACAGTTCCAAACCAGGGAGGTGAAGGAGTCAGAAGGTCTGAAAGATTAAAAGGTAGAGACCAGCAATTTCACTTCTCAGTGAGCAACTACAGGGATTTTGCTGCTCAGGGTGTGAGGCCAAAAACCAGGAGTAGGAGTCGGAGGCAGAATAACTAGCTAAGAAGGCAGGCTTCTCCACTTAAACATGTAAGTGTTTACAATGACACCAGTGTAATCATTAATGGGCACGAACAATATAAAAAAACTTTAGATAATGGTAGATTAGATACAGTGAATGAGATTAGTAATGTTTCATAATTTTGTAGCATGAATGCCTAATTTTCTGTATGTACCGAGGCTAATATATAAGATTCTGTGCCCATTTTTTCTTTTGGACTTTGCAGTAACAGGAATCAACAAGTACCTGAAAACAGTGACATTGGTATATTCAATGAAGTTGTGAATGGTCCATTTTCTTGTGTTTGAATGATTCAGTTTATGCAGAGGGATATAATAATAACTTGGCATTTCAAATTAATGTTGGTATTAACTCTAATGAAGTACCACGAATTGGTACTATGTCCTGTCCTCACGGCATAAACGCCAAGAATACAAAATTACCATTGGACATTTTGTGGACAAAATTTTGTC
This sequence comes from Protopterus annectens, assembly GCF_019279795.1. NCBI lineage: Eukaryota > Metazoa > Chordata > Ceratodontiformes > Protopteridae > Protopterus > Protopterus annectens. The sequence continues at coordinate 899,051,057 of NC_056737.1, forward strand.
CTGTTTATGATAGCATGGGTCTTAATGAAAATAGCAATTGTGTCTTAAATGTTTTTTATGAAGCAGATGCATCAAATAGAGTAGATGCTAATGTTTCTGAAGGTCTAAATGTAAACGGAACTCACTGTTTAAGCAATGTTAATACATCTCTGGTTTCGAGTTTTATTGGTGATGGTATTGAAGTAAATACAACACAAGATACTGCACTTTTTTAAATGACTCGTTGTTATCAGTTTATCCAATGATGGTAGACACAGAATCTATTAATGGTAGTGATTCCAGTGTTAATATTGAAAAGTTGTGTAAGTGTTTGGCTCATGCTGATAAACTTAATATGGTTTTAAGCCCCGCAAAGTTTTGGGTAATGGCCAAAGATAATGTTGTTTTAAGCTCAAATGAAAGAAGTAGTTCTATTAGTCATATTGACACAATTAATAAGTTATCTGATAACACTGAACAGAATTTTGATTTTTTTTAGTGTTTTTAATGCATATTTTTATGACAACATAAATTTGCAGGAATAATCTAATAATGCTGGATTCATAGTAGTTAAATATTTTTGAACCTACAGTAATTTTAAATGATGTCCAGGATTTCAAGGTCTATAATTATTCTACTAAAGATATAAGGGTTAAACATGCCAACCTTTTAGCTAAGGGGTTTACCTATGTATCTAGTCAGAGGGGAAATATAGCTGACACTTTAATTGAACTTAAGTGTTTTACTCGTAAGCTTAATCTGAAAATGTGGTTTAATGATACTGATGCCAATGTAGTTACACAGACAAACAGGCTTAATAAAACAGGTATTTTAATTCCCCCATGAATAACCAAGTTAAAATATATGAAAAAATCTGTTAAAAGGAGATAAGGCGGAAATTTAAACAGAATGATTTTAAAGAGTATGCCTCTAACCTTACTAGTGTTGAGTGGATTTTGTTAAAAGGGTTGGCTGAGGACTCAAATATTCATGTCATGAAACCAGACAAAGGAAGTGGTGTGGTTATTATGGATAGGAGTGACTATTTGAATGGGATGAGCATTATATTAACAGATGGTACTTATGAAGAGGTTTCACTTAACAAGACATATAGCATATAAAAAATAGATTTATTTCTTGAAGACATGCTATATCAAGGGCAAATTAGAGAGAATGAATATGTCTATATGATAAATTTCCAATGATATCAAATATATTCGGCATTCCTAAAATCCATAAAGGACTTAGTAATCCCAGGTTTAGACCAATAGTGGATGGGAAAAGATCCAAGACCCACTTCATAAGCAAATTTTTGGATTTTCATCTCCAGAGGGGATTAAAAGTATTTACATACATTACTAAGGACTCTTGGAAATTTTTGGAAGGTCTGGATAAAAATAAAATCAACGGTGACATTATCATGGTTACCATTGATGTGTGTAACCTATTTTCTGTGATTCCACACCAAAAAGGATGTGAGTGGCTCGAAAATCAACTCTTGAAAACTGGTCTTTTTGACAAGATAAGATAAACAAGTTTCTTTTGTTAATGGAGGTGGTACTTAAAAATCATTTTATATACTTTGAAGGACAGTACTACAAACAAATAACAGGTGTGGCAATGGGGGTGGCATGCACCCTAATATTTTTGAACTATGGCATATCATATTGGGAGCAGGTACACATAACACATGGTCTTATAGTAAAATTGTATGCTATACTCAGTTTTTAGATGATTTGTTTATCATTTGGAAAGGAACATAGGTTGAACTCCAACTTTTTCTTGAATATGTGAACAATTCAGAAGAGTTTTTGAAGTTTACTTACAGCCATAGTGACACACATATCACATATCTTAATGTGGATTTGAGTTATAATACAATTGACAAAATATCTACATCAACCATCTATAGAAAACCAATCTTCTCTAATTCCTATTTGGAATTTAATAGTTGGCGTCATGCTCATCATAAAAAATCCATAGTCAAAAGGCAGATGGTGTGGGCTGCCCATATGGTTACTATGTATAAGGAGTTTTTGGATGAACTATTATTTATTAAGCAGTTATTTTTAAAGAGAGAGTACGCTATTGACTTGTTAAATAAAATCCAACAGGAGATAATTGTCAAGCATGAATCTGGATTTTACCACCAACCTTTACTAGCAAATGGTAAAGGACAGAAATTTAGTATGCAGTCCAGGGAAGTTAGGAAGGTCAATAATTATTAGATTAGCTTCATTACCACCTTTAATTTGGATGCATCTGAGGTTGTGGATATTGTTCTCAAGAATTGGGAAATCTTGAAAAGTGATAACAATATAGAGAATAAGCTGGGCCCCCTGCCCAAGATGTTATTTAAGAAGGATCGTTCTCTGAAAAATATATTGGAACTGTATTTATAGTTTGGGTGGACATCAACATAGGATTAAGGGCAATTTTAAATGTAATATGTGTTCGTTTTGCTCACATATTTTGGAAACTACAGAATGGAATAGATTGAATAGTACCCCTTTATATACTGATGGCCATTTCAACTGCAATAGCCAAAATGTGGTATATGTGGCCAAGTGTCAAGCATGTCCTGTTTTTTTTTTATGTAGGAAAAACATGCAGACAATTTAAAAATAGGATAGCTAAACACCTTCTAGATATTAGGCATGGCAAGCTAACCAATGCATTAAGTAGACACATCCATTCACATAGGGACCATACATTTAAATTATTGGTTATTCAGCAGGTAACCAAAGATGTCCAGGGTACAATTACAAACTTTGTACTGGACATATGTGAACTTAAATGGTAGTTACGGCTAAATGTCACTGAGTTTCCAGGAATCAATGAAACTACTGCCATTACGTGTGTCTTAAAGTTTAATAATATTGTGGGTTAAAGTATTTTAGTGTTTTTAATATTTGTATTAATGTATTTATCTATGCATTTTTAGTGGATAGCTTTAACAGTTTATTGACTAGTTTGTTTAATTATCCAGTTAGTTAATGGGTGCGATGTTTATTATATAAAGGCTGGGTGGGATTTGATGCATTGTTCTGAGGACGTCCCTACTGGAGGGAAGAAAGCGCTAAACCTTTGTGAAATAAAGTTCTTTGGACCATGCAGTGGTTGTGTCATGCTGTGCTTTGAGGTTCAACAGTTTGTTTGATAGTTGGTTAAGAATAACTACCTTATAGTCTGAGCAAAAGGGGGCATAGCTAGTAAACCTGTGCCAGTCTTCCCCAGGAGTGTCTGTGTGCCTGTATATAAATCAGGTCTCAAAGTGTGGGTGTGTGTGTGTGTGTGTGTGTGTGTGTGTGTGTGTGTGTGTGTGTGTGTGTGTGTGTGTGTGTGTGTGTGTGTGTGTGAGCTACCTGGGTAGGGACACGAAGCACTGGTTGGACAAAGAGGGTACTGGAGGTCTTGTCTTCACCCTTCAACTGAGATCTTAACCCTATAGCTGTGCCATTGTGGGTCTTACTGGGGATCTGGAGAAAGAGAGAGAAACCAGCACCAAATTGACTGTGATCCCTGTGTGCTCTTAAGGAAAAGTGTACTTTACTGTATGTGTATATACACGCCATCCTCCCATTGTGTATGTCCTTCACTGTTGCCAGTGGTGAAAATTGAGGATCCTTGAGTACTGGGCCAGTGCAGGGGTGTCACAAACAGGAAAACTGAAATGTTGGAGGTGTAATGAAGTTGTGAATGCTGATTGGTTACACATGATAATGGATTGTAAGTTGGTGACTTCCTTTTGGAGTGATTTTAGAAACTTTCTTAGCCTTTGTGGTCAGACACTTGCAATATTACTGACTCCTTGATAATATTTAATGCCCCACATCCAGCAGCTGTACCCATTTCTCAAATGCCTCTTCTTTTCTTTGGGCAATACTTGCCATTGCTAGAAAAGTTATAACAAAAAACTGGAAATGTAAAACTAAATTAGCATTTGGTGAATTTATGTGCCTAGCTAAGACTGCAAAAATGAGTAGCCAACTATAAGAATGACAACTTTAAACAGAACCAATCAGTACTTAATCTTGGCAAAAGCTTAACGATTTACTGGAAAAGCACTAATGGTAAGAATATATTAATATTCTTGTTATGGACTATTATAAATAGTTATTGTTTATCTTGTTACACAGTTTTAAATGGTAATGGCCTTGTTAAAGCCAAATAATGAGTTAAAAAAAGAAATTCAGTATGGTTTTCTTCTTCAGCCACTCTGCCATCAATCTCATTCAATGCTTCTTCTGTTCCAGGTATCTGAGTTTTCTGCTGATTAACCATTTATTTAACATTTCTGCTGGTTTACTGCATCCTTCTTTAATTGCATCCCTGTATCTAACTTATCTATTTGTAATGAAAAATCTTGAATGTTAGTGAGCAAAGACTGAAATTCTTTTTTAACTTATAACGTTTGTGATTATACAGAAGCATTTGAAATGTAGACATGATAGTTGGTGATGATTGGACTGTGCTGGAGTTTTCAGATGTCTCATTTTGAAACAAACAAAAAAATCCATATCTTTTATATGAAGTTTTAACAGGAAGACTATAAAAAAATGAGTTATTTCTTAAATTAACCTCCACAAAAGCTTCTTATGATAATTTTCTTCAAATTTGAAAAATGTATGAAGTTTTTAAGAAATTAAATCCTGTCAGAAATACCATTAGGACCACATATTAAATTGATGTTGCTGCTAACAGTTCATCATCTTGACCATGCCGCTTTCTTAATGCTTTTGGATGGATTCTATAGAAAAACAGAAGATTTTTTACAGAGCAATGAGCTTTTCCCTTTTTCTAGAGATGACTTATATGGGTCATGACATGAACACCTCCTTCTGTCTTACTGCCTGCTTATTCATAATTCCTAACTATCTGAGATAGACAAGCATATATTTCTATCTATATATCAATCTATCAACAAAATATCACAGTAAATGTACAGAAAGAAGGAAAGGACCTGACAAAACAAAGCCCCATCTTTGAAAAAAATTACAAACTTCCCTAGATGAAAGCATTCTGTGAGGTATGCAAAGTAGCCATTAAAGGTTTGCAAATGTTCCAGGATGATGGTTTCTGAATCCACCATAACCAACAAGTATGTATTAATGCATTCAGGCTAGTAAGATGATTTGACATACTGCAGATATAACATGCTGTTGTACCAATTGTAGGCTTGTCTGTACAGCATAAGTGGGTGAGTTGGCAATCCTCTAAACTACCTGTAAGGTGTGTGTGTGTGTGTGTGTGTGTGTGTGTGTGTGTGTGTGTGTGTGTGTGTGTGTGTGTGTCTGCATGCCTGTCTACATATGTGTGCACATGCGTATGTTTGTGTGTGTGTGTGTTTTCTCTGCATGCCTGTCTATGCAGGTAGGCGTGTGTGTTTGTGTGTGTGTGCGTGTGTGTGTGTGTGTGTGTGTGTGTGTGTGTGTGTGTGTGTGTGTGTGTGTGTATTAATGCATGTGTATGTACAGTTTGTACACTGTGTATTTGACTGATGTTTCAGCTAGGATTGATGTTCTGCCTTTTGCATTTTGTTTGACTTGTTAAGTTTCAGATCTTCAGTAACCCTGTGCAGGATAAAGTGGGTACCTGAAAAGAAATGAATGAACTAAATACAGACGAAAAATAGAAAACCATGTTCAGGGCCCAGGCCTTGATTGAGCAAAACTAAAATGTAACAAAACACCTTGCTTAATGTAGCATATTTTCTTTGTGCCTGCAGTAAATATATTATATTACTGATAAATATATTCTTCACCAATAAAGTGCAGAACATTGTGCTTCATAGATGAGAGATTTAATTTCCCTGTTTATTTCCTATATATCTATATATCTATATATATATATATATATATATATATATATATATATATATATTATGGATCTTGTATTAATAAACATAGTGTTGGCCTCTATAATATAGTTGTAAAGTTGTGATTAGTGTGCATCTCTGTGACTCACACTATTTATAATGTTGAATCAGGTTAATAGAATGCAGATGCCAGAATGTCTTTGAACTGTCTACTAAGTTATTTCCAGTATAAGTACTACTAGTCAGCATGATTATTTATTTATTATTTATTTTACATTTGTTGACCGGGCTAGTCTAGCTGGACATGTATCCATTTTCAGTTGAGGCCCGGGGAGAAAAGCTCCAGTACAGGCAATAAACAATGATTTATCACATAAAGCATTAATATAAGTAAACAATACAAGGTAAAAAGAAAATCAATTTCAACACAAAAGAAATACTAAAAATAGGAGATGAACTTATAATACATACTACTGTATTAGACTTATAAAACAGAAAACAATAACACCAGATGAAGTTACACAGACAGATAAAAAGGTTACTGGTAGAGCCTACTTCTCAGATATAACTCTCAAACTATTGAAAGTGTTAGTGAGGAGCTCAGTAAGGGGAATGGGGAGGAAAATTAGGTGAATGAGGACATGATTTCAGTCGGGATTAGCACAAGGACACAGCCATTGTGTTTTAAGATGTTCTTTGATGTGTTTTTTGAAAAGAGAGGTAGAGTTTTGATTAGTTATTTCTTGAGGGAGTTGATTCCAGTTTTTACCTATGGAATTTGAAAATAATGAATCCCCAGCTTTATTATGTGATTTAGTTAGAGATACTAGGAGTTTATTAGCAGAAAGGAGTGTGGCTAGGTTTTTATATGGTATAATCAGTTTTGCAAGGCTAGGGGTGACATCAGGGTAGTAAAGGGTATTATGAATGATGAGTAGTTGTTGATAGAGTAAGTGGTTATTTAGCTCTAACCAATCTAGTTGTTTGAGGTTAAGACAATGGTGTATTCTTAGGGGAGTAGCAGTAATGAATCTGGCTATGCTATTGTAGCAGATAGAGAGTTTGGTAATGTTATTTTTGGATAAGTTAGTATAGATAGGTGAGGCATAGAAGAGGGTGGAGATCAGGTGTGTCTGAGCAATGGTTATTCTAGCTACTGGGGTAAGAAAGGGTTTAATTCTGTAGAGAGTCCCAATTTTTTTGTTGACAGCTTTAATCGTGGTGTTAATGTGTTCATCATAATTGAGACTGTTATCAATAGTTACACCTAGTAGTCGAGTGGTCTTGTCAGGGTTAATACTGGTTGCATTATTCGAGGAGATAGTAAAGAGAGGTGTGGGAGATTTATGAGTAGGAGTAAAGAGAAGAAGCTTAGTTTTTTGGGGGTTAAGGAGGAGGCAGTGTTGCATAAACCAATTTTCGACAGTTAGGAAGACTGTTTGGGTGAGGGACTGGAGGGAGGGAATATTTTTAGCAGTGAAGATTAATGTTGAGTCATCAGCATATTGAATGCAGGTGGCTTGTGGTATATTCAGATGTAGGTCATTGATAAACAAGGAAAAAAGAAGGGGACCTAGGATTGATCCTTGTGGAACACCAATATTTACTGGGAGTAAGGAAGATAGGTTGTTCTCCCAAAGGACTGCTTGTTGCCTGTTATGGAGATAGCTCCTAAACCACTGTAGCGAGTGTGGGCTGAGAGAATAAAGGTTTAGTTTGTCAAGAAGTATATTGTGATTAACCATATCAAAGGCTTTTGAAAGATCTATGAAAAGTGCTGAGGAGAAACGATTATTGTTTCTATTATTATTTATGGGGTCAGAGAAGGAAAGGAGGGCAGTTGTAGTGCTGTGGAATGGTCTTAACCCATGTTGACAGTCAGCTAGAAGTTTGTTTTGAAGAAGGTAGTTAAGAATTTGTTTGTGAACACATCTTTCCATAATCTTGGCTAATGGGGAAAGTAAGGCAATAGGGCGAAAATTTGAGAGTTCAGTTGATGAGCCTCCTTTATGTAGAGGAATTATATGAGATATTTTCCATAAGGTGGGGATTGTTCCTTCAGTGATAGTCCTATTAATCAGTATGGATACTGGATAATTGATAGCTTTTGCAGCTATTTGTAGGTATTCAGATGGGAGTTGGTCAGCAGATGGGGTGCAAGGTTTGAGTTTTTTAAGAAGCTTATAAATAAGAGATGTAGCAACGGGTTGAATCTGAAAGGTCTTAGACGAGGGTAGATAGGTATTTGGTAAGGAAGCAGTAGATGTGGGTAATGAGTTAGCTAGGGATTGAATGGCTTTGTAAAATACTTATTAAAGGCATCAGGGATCTGTGTAGCATTGTTGAGGTGAAAGCCTGTAGGGGTAGGAGTAGGTGAATGTCCTGGTTTAAGAAGTTTATTAACACTTGACCAGAATATTTGAGGGGTTTTTTGACTGCTTTGTTGAAGGTGAAGATAATATTCCTTTTTGTCTCTAACAGTATCGTTCTTGGTGGCATTTCTTAATTGTTTGTAGAGGAGATGGTCAGATGCACATTTACTAGCTCTCCATTTGGCCCAGATTTTATTTCTGAGGATCATTTTTTCTTTTGTTTGCTTGATAGCCATGGAGCAGATTTGGATCTTATTCTAGTAGAGTGAAAAGGGGCATGATGATCAAGGATTTGAAGAAAGGTTGTATTAAAGTAGGTCACTGCTTTATTAAGTTCAAGATGAGTTAGTGGTGACCAGTCGCATGCTTGCAATTCAGTAAGGAAGTTATCAGGGTTAAAGAACTTTTTTGAGCGGGATGTTCTTAGTTTATGAGTATCTGGAATATTCACTTTTTGTCTTATAACATATGTAAGCATATGATTACTGATATTATCTGAAAGGGTTCCTGGGGTGTAACTGATGGGGTGGTTATTAATAAGGATCCAGTCAAGAGTTGTTTCTTTTCTATTTTGTTTATGGATTCTAGTAGGAGTTGTTATTAATTGAGAGAACCCATAGAGATTAATATGGTTAGTTGGGTGCTGGTTTGAACAGGTTATCCAGTCAATGTTAAAGTCACCAAGTATTATGGTTTCTTGGGGTTGTTGGTTGGAAAGTGAACTAAGTAAGTTTTCTAGAGTCTGAGTATTATTACCAGGGGGAAGATACATACAAATTAGATAGATTGATTTGTTATTGTTAATCTGGAGTTTGGTTGATAATGATTCAGCTTTAGGGTCTATTAACGAAAGTTCATTATGGAGGGTAAGTTGGAGATTAGATTTATAGATGATGGCTACCCCACCACCTTTCTTGGTTTTGCGGTCGTTTCTGAGTATGTTGTAGCCAGGAGGGGTTATTTCCTGGTTCTGAGTAGAGGGTTTTAACCATGTTTCTGTAAGACACAAAATGTCGAATGAATGCAAGTCCAATAGTGCATGGAGGTGATGAACTTTGTTATTAATGCTTCTGATATTAAGGTGAGCTATCAGAAGGGAGTTAGTTGTTTTAGTACATGGTGAAGGTATAGGTGGAGGATGTCTATTTGTGTTTAGTTTAGCCTTGGTAGAGGGACCAGGGTTTGGATGTATATCTCCATGTAGGAGGAGGTAATGATTGGAATAGGATAGGAATTTAAGGATTTTAAGTAAGTTATTACAATTCTTTTTGTTAAAGTAGAATGTCATATGAGTTATTCTGTGGTATTTTGGTAGAAGATAATTAGCAGAGCAGGTTATGTTACTGTGATTAAGGGTAGTGAGAAAAGAGGATGGTAGTGTTTGCTGGAGATGATGATTTTGTTCCTTTAAAGAGTTGTTTTCAAAGAAGGTGATATAGTAATATATAGAAAGAGAGGCTAAAACAGTGGTAGAGAGAAGGATGTATGTGAGAAAAGGTTTAAGTGTTGGAGACATGGTATTGAGTAAGTGTTAGGATGATGTAGTTTGTGAGAGTTGGTCAGTACAAGAGCTAGTAGTTATGTGTTAACTAGTAGAGTAGGGTTTTATGAGAAACAAGAATATACTGAAGTATTTTATATGTAGACATGATATATTGCATCGTGTTGGATTATACAGCAGAAGACTTGTTCATAAAGTGGCTTTCTATGTCAATGTGCCATATATGTGAATTACATATCCATTTGAACTGCAGCTGGCTTCATCTCCTGAATGATAATTAAATTAACACTGAAGTGCAATGACATCATTACTTGAAAAATATACCTGCTGATCTAATCATGACAGCATCACCTTCTACAATCAAATATGTACTACCTTGGCACTTGTGATAAACTCATGTAGAAGGACAATAGCACACCATGCATAGCCACTGCTATCAATGCATAAGAATGGAGCAGTCCCTAACCTTGTTTATCCATTTTGCATTCATGTGGAACAAGGGGACATTATCACTGCTTGCTGATCAGAGGATCCAGTGACACATCATCTCCTGCTGGCTGAGGTTTTGGACCATCAGTATTGTAGGTGGGGCATGCATGTGCTTGCAGTAGCAGGTTGGCCTGTACCACAAGGCAACTGCCATACTGGTGGTTGTTTTACACTGATAAAAGAATGTCTATTTCAAATTTTTTACCATGTAGGGATGTTGTTACTTCTCAGCTCTATACTTCTATATATGTAAGCATAAGAGGATAGGAGATGATCCCTATAGCTATTTCAGTGTGTATTCTCTGTTGCTGGACTGACATAACTTGTTGCAGTGATGGCTTTCACACAATGGTCCATTACTTTGTGAATCATGATCTTCAATTTGTGCAGTCATTTGTATACATACTACATAGCTGAAGTATTGCAGTCATGTAGCAGAATATGCTTCTATACTAAGGGGTCTGGTGCTGTTTTTCTGCATTGAATAGAGCATGGCATGTGTGTAACAGTCCTATACAACTGAATACTATACTTATGACTTGTTCTAAAAGACACTACAACATTACAATGTGTTGTCTGTTTTCACTTCTAAGTGTTATATTCAGAGTTTTCCTTGGTGCTCTAAGGAGCTGAATTCCCTTTGAGTACCAGATAGTCTTAAACGGGATACATCTAAGGTATCTAAAAAAAAATTAATGAAGGAACCTGCAAATCAAGGGCTATGATTCAGAATAACACAAGTATAAAGTAAAACATCCAATTAAAGTTTGCACTTTTGAATTTGCTAATATATGATTTTCTAATAGCAGGCTTTATTGCATCCATCAATATCTGCTGCACATCCAAAGAAAAATGTGCCTAAAGGTATTAAAACTCTATCATCCAGGCAGTCAGTTGTGGTTGTTTGGGATCAGGATGGTATTGTATCAGTAAATCCATTTTGTGTAGAAGTTTCTGGCAATTGCATCTGACCATTTCTAAAAGAAGGTAGAATCACTGTTGCCAGAGCCAGAAGGAGGTTACCATAATGATCTTTGGAGAGCCCTTCTGAATCTTCAGAATAACCATGGATATTATCGGAAAGGGTGGAAAATCATACAGGAACATTTTTGTCCATGGAAAAGAAAAAAAAATGTCTTTCAGTCCTTTTTGCAAGATTTTCTGGAGCCAAATTTTGCCAAATGATTGTTGAAAGTGGAAATAAATAGATCTATTTCAGGTGTTCCCAAAGCTGGATCAATTCTTGGAAGCTCTCTTGTCAATTTCCATTCAGGAGGGTGTCTCCTGGTCCTGCTCAGGTTGTCTACCACACAGTTCTTCCGTGATGGTATATAAGATGCATGTAGAGTAAGATTGTACTAAAAAGCTATATTACAGATCACCATGGCTCATCAGCACAAAGGCCAAGATTTGGTTCTCCTTTTCTTGTTTATGTACCACATCACTGTGGTGTTGTCTGTAAATACTTAGAGAGGTCCAGGAGACCACAAACGGTTGAGGGAGTTTAGAGCATAAAGAATCTCAAGGAATTCCCTTACTTAGATAGAAGTCTGAGTGAAAAATCTCAGGAAAGATCTAAATACAGCTCAATGTTTTCCTGTTAAAGAAATACTCATTGAACTTGAGTTCAGGAGACACACCAAGAAAAATATTCTGTGAGAAGGAGTCAGACAAGACTTCTATAATTTACCTTGGAATTCCAGCCAGTGCAGAAGATCTTTTACCCAAATGAGAGGTTCCTGACACTTTAAAAATACACTTCAAAGATTAAAAAAAATCATCTAAATACAGAAAAATGTAAATTCCTTGCAGTCTGTAATAGGCAGTCACAGGATCCAGACAATTCATGAACACCCTTGTAGTAGTAGGTAGATCAAAGGGTAATGTACACCAATGATAATATGATTCAAACAGAAAACCTTAAGTTAGGTAGGTCAAAGGGTAATGTACACAACTGATAATGTGATCCAGACAGAAAACCTTAAGGTACGTAGGTCAAAGGGTAATGTACACAACTGATAACATGATCCAGACAGTAAACCTTAAGGTAGGTAGGTCAAAGGGCAATGTACACAACTGATAATGTGATCCAGACAGAAAACCTTAAGGTAGGTAAGTCAAAGGGTAATGTACACAACTGATAATGTGATCCAGACAAAGAAAACTTTAAGGTAGGTAGGTCATAGGGTAATGTACACAAATGATTATGTGATCCAGACAGAAAACCTTAAGGTAGGTAGGTCAAAAGGTAATGTACACAACTGGTAACATGATCCAGACAGAAAACCTCAAGGTAGGTAGGTCAAAGGGTAATGTACACAACTGATAACGTGATCCAGAACAAAAACCTTAAGGTAGGTAGGTGAAAGGGTAATGTACACAACTGATAATGTGATCCAGACAGAAAACCTTAAGGTAGGTAGGTCAAAGGATAATGTACACAACTGATAACATGATCTAGACAAAGGAAACCTTAAGGTAGGTAGGTCAAAGGGCAATGCACACAACTGATAACATGATCCAGGCAGAAAACCTTAACATAGGTAGGTCAAAGGGTAATGTAAACAACTGACAATATGATCCATACAAAGAAAACCTTAAGGTAGGTAGGTCAAAGGGTAATGTACACAACTGATAATGTGATCCAGACAAAGAAAACCTTCAGGTAGGTAGGTTAAAGGGTAATGTACACAAATGATTATATGATCCAGACAGTAAGCCTTAAGGTAGGTAGATCAATGGGTAATGTACACAACTGATAATGCGATCCAGACAGAAAACCTTAAAATAGGTAGGTCAAAGGGTAATGTAAACAACTGACAATGTGATCCATACAAAAAAAACCTTAAGGTAGGTAGGTCAAAGGGTAATGTACACAACTGATAATGTGATCCAGACAAAGAAAACCTTAAGACACATCTGAAATCTGGATCTATAGGAATGGAATGATATGCATCTTTTAAATCTAAAGTCACCAGAAAACAAATATGGGGAATAAGGGGTAACAAATTGTGAAGAGGCAGCATTTTGAACTTGGGAACTATCACAAACTGATTCAGAAAAGAAATATCCAAAACTGGTCTCTGATAATTTTCTTTCATGGCACCAGGAGCCTCCTGGAATAAAACTCTTCCCCTAACTGAGGAGGAGGGATGGCTTCTACCCCCCCCCCCCCGAAACAGAATATGCTGAATGACAGGAAAGAAAAGAAAATTCTAGTCTGGTGGATGACAAGGAATATCTGACATGGAGGGAAAGACTCCATCTGCCATCTGTAATCTTTATGGATTATGCATAAAATCCATTTGTCCAAAACTATCTGTTGTCAAAGAGAGAAAAGGAGGTTCAGATGTTCTGGAAGGATTAAGGGGCTGCCATGGTATGAGGGGTGTGGAAATCATTCATATAATCATCACTCGGAGTTATTAGGCTGCCTTTTGTTTTGGGGAGGGGGGTTCATCCTGCTTTCTTTTAAGAACCTTATTGATGTTACTTTTTTAAACATTTGCGCTTTCCATCTGCTTGCTGAAACTGTTTACCTTGCTTTTTAAAGAAAGTTGTGGCAGGAGCATTTATTTAACTGGCAAACTTGGAGAATGAGTGCTGAAACACCTGGACAGATCATTTGAATCAATTTAATTCTCTAATTACACTTTTTAAATTATCTCTAGAGCAGAGTGTCCAAAAAAGGAATAATTTAAGACCTTAAAATATTACACCCTCTGCGATGTTTTGAGAATGCAGTCAGGAAAATCTCCTGATAACAGTCCCACTGGTGGCTGTGGAAGTGGCATTAGAATCATAAACACTTATCAAAGAGTGGGTAGTGACTTGAGACACATAGAGACACTACACTGTACAAAGCAGATTTCTCCTCTTAGGAAGAAATGATGCCAACATTTTTACTTATTCTCCCAAATGGCAAGCTTAAATTCAGTGTAATAGCTTAATAGTTGAGAATACTAAAAAGAAGTTTTGCAGAATACATTTTTTCCCAAAGTTATCAAAACCCTTCCCACCCTTGTTAGATGGAGAAGGATTACTATTAACCATATTTTCAGCAGCAGCTGAGTTCATTAAAGTAATAGATGCTGGGTCAGATCTGGGATAAGTGCATAAAAATTTAAAAGACAGAGGCACTTTTTATAAAGTTTATTTGCTTACTTGGGGGCATCAGGCTGTCAGAATTGTAGGCTGTGACAAAAATTACATTTGTCCTGTTCCACTTCAATAAACACACAACACTGAATGACATTTGACAACCTTTATTAAACTTCCATAAACATGATTGTTAACCAAAAATTATAAATTTCAACCAAAGCATAACCACGGTGATAATAACATCCATGGAAAGGAAAACATAAAATAACCATAAGGTTCATAGGTTCATAGGTTCATACTAGGCTATCTGCCCTAGGGCATTTATAAGCCTAGCCCAGAGTTTTGTGGCTTTCGCCACCCCTTTAGTTTGAAGGATACTATGCCCATTATTTTGTTGTGCCTCTGTCAAGCAGTGACACAGAGGTTATCCCTGGGGTATACCTGCGATCTCCCATCCATTGGTCAAGATTTCTCTTGAACAAGGCCAGTGAGGTGCTCTGCCTCACATGTACCGGGATTTTGTTCCACAGCATAGGGAGTCTCTGGGTGATGAATCTGTCCTTCCAGCACGTCCTATTAATAGCCGTGTTGAGGTTTAAGTCTCTTGCCCTTGTAGTTCTGATGGATTTAGATTTTTTGAGGTGAAGCATGTTCATTAATTCCGGGTTGGACATGGCCTTGTATGTCAGGCACAGGTCACCTCTAAGCAGACGGTAAGCGACTGAATAGAGCTGGAGTTCCTTCAGTCGGGCAGCATAAGACATATTTTTGAGACCCTTTATCCTTTTGGTGAGGAACTTTTGGGGCCTTTCCAGTTGCTGCAGGTGTCGGGTCAGATACATTCCGAATGGGGCATTATACTCAATCATTGCTCTGATGAGTGATGAGTACAGGGGAACGATGACCTCCCTTGATCTAGATGTGAATCCCTTCATGATCAGGTGGGCAATGTAGAAGGTCTTCCTAACTACTTTGGCAACGTGAGTGTCAAACGAAAGGTTACTGTCAACCTGGGTCCCCAGATCCCTGATAACCTCTTCTGTGCTTAGTGGATTGCTACCTATATGGTAACTAGGGGTAACCTTGTTTTTCCCGAAGGGCATGACTATGCATTTTTTGGCGTTTAACTTCAGGCCATGGCTCTGGCACCAGTTATCCGTTTCTATGAGACCCTTCTGAAGGATGTCTGTGTCAGATGGGTTTTCAACTATGGTGCCCAGTTTGCAGTCATCTGCAAACTTTGTCAGCCATAAACCTCCTGTGTTTGCTTGTACTTCTGAAAAGTAGATGACGAACAAAAGTGGGCCCAGGACTGAGCCCTGTGGGACACCACTTGTGACAGGCTTGGAGTCAGACATGGCACCAGCAACTCTGACCCTGTGGGTTCTGTCACTTAGCCAGTTTGCAACCCATCTTGTGACGTATGGGTTTACATTTAAGCTGGTGAGTTTTTCAATGATACCCGAGTGGGGTATTGTGTCAAAAGCCTTTGCCAGGTCAAGGTAGGCTGTGTGGACTGCCTTGCCCTCGTCAATGGCCTTGGTGACAGTTTCGAAAAAGTCAACCAAGTTTAAAAGGCATGATCTGCCCTTGACAAAGCCAAACTGGGTTGGATCCAAAGTCTGCAAGTCCCCTATGTCTTTATTTATGAGTTCCATTATGAACCTCTCCATGGCTTTGCAGACCAGGCTTGTCAGGCTGATGGGACGGTAGTTTCCGGGGTCGGTGGAGGACCTCCTTTGTGAAGTGGGACCACCGTTGCCATATGCCACTCCTTGGGTACGTATCCTGAGGTGAGGCTAAGATTAAACAGCTGCCCTAACTGCGGGTTTAATTCCTCATTGAGTTTGTGGAGCACACAACCGGGGACACCATCTGGCCCCATGGATGCTGTGTTTTTCACCTTGGAGAGAGCAGTTCTCACCTGAGCATTTGAGATGTTTGGGGGACTACAATCCTCTGGTGTAGATATCTCTCCTTTTGGGGGGGAGGGGGGGGGAATTTGCACTGAACCTGTCAGTCAGTATGTTGGCAATGTCTGTAGGTTCGGTGATTTTTACATCATTTTGAACTAATTCTGAGCATATCTGGGAGTTTCCTCCCAGGTTTCTAACATAGCTAAAAAAGGCCTTATGATTGTCTTTTGAGTCCTTAGCAATTTTTCTCTCAAAATTTGCCTTGGATGCTTTTATGAGAGATCTCAGTTTTTTACTTATAATGATCAAGGGTGTCTTCCCTTTTACGGATTTTGCTCTATCCTGTAGTAGCTTCTTCCTTTTGTTGTAAAGCTTGTTTATGGCTGGGGTCCACCAGACTGGACGCTTGCCATTGGTACAAAGAGTCTTTGTTTTGTTTGGCATTACCTGATCCATGCAGTCCTGGAGGTGCTGGTAGAAGGCATTTGTAAGTGATTCAGCGGTTTGAGTAATGGTTTCCGCTGGCTCGGGGGCCTTGAAAGAGACCACACCAGTCTTTAGGATTGTGAAGTCGGCTTTTGAGAAGTTCTTCACTGTGGTCTTTTTTATCTGGGGTGGGGGCGGGATGTGGACTTCCAGTGAGATTTGTTTATGATCTGATCTCACCAATGATGGGTATACTTCTGGTGTTGAACATTGTGACCCCATGTTTGTGATGATGAGATCTAGTATGTTTTCTCCTCTTGTGGGGATGGTGACTAGTTGTTCCATGGCATTTGAGTTTATGAACTCTAGGAACCTTTGGGCTAGAGTGTTGGGGCTTGAGTAGTGATCCGAGTCTATATTTGGATAGTTGAAATCACCCAGTATGATGGTGTTTGGAGATATATTTATCCCCTCCAGTGTTTTCAGGAAAGCTGTGTGAGGTTCCTGAGTTTGAGAGGGTGGCCTGTAACAGGCTACAAACTGCAGAGCAGTCTTGCCTATGGTTAATTGCACCTGGATGGTTTCCGATGCATCGTGCGTTGCCACCAAACTTGAGGTGAGGGTGTCCTTGATGAATATGGACACCCCCCCTCCTGTCTTGGTGTTGTCCGGATTTTGGGGCCGGAATGCATGATATGAGGTAAAACCTGATAGTGCCGGGGTGCTCTCAGGAGCCTTGAACCAGGTTTCAGTCACAGCACAGACATCGATGTTCTCCATACTGAGAAGGGCTTCGAGTGCGTGCATCTTGAGGTTGAGACTTCTGGCATTGAGCAGCATTACCCTTAGTTTTTTTCCTTTTTTGTGTTCTAGGGTGGTAGGTTTAGAATTTGAGCCCTGCCTAAAAAAGGCACAATGGGGGTGGCAAGAGCCCTTGATAATCAGTGTCCCCCACTTGCTCACTTATCTTTGCACTACCAAGGCAGCGTTACCCCACTCACCTGCAATTTATTGAATTACTCCACCATCCAAATAAGCAGCTCAGCTTGCTTATTAACTTATCCAACAGAGCAACCACTCACTTTCCTTCTCATCTTATTGAAATGCACATCCACCACCAGAGGGGGAACAGAAGAGCGTAAGCCTGCCCCTCTTCTCCGCCCTCCGCCTTCCCAAACCAAAATAACCACAAACCCATTAATAAAAAGGGGGGAGCGAGGGGAGGGTAGCAAATTCATGCCAAAAATGTGACTCCTACCTAAGTTACACTTAACAAAACTCTTTAAGCCCCTCCCTACCCTTACCTCATTTCCGCCTAAAAACATCCCTCCATCCCAATTAACCCTATCCTCCCCTTATTCTCTTAATTCCTGATAATCTATGTATCTAGTCCTACTTGAAGATGTCCCAGGACAAAATGGTCTGTTCCAAACCTCATTTGTCCTGTTCCACTTCAATAAACACACAACACTGAATGACATTTGATGACCTTTATTAAACTTCCATAAACGTGATTTCTAACCAATAATCATAAATTTCAACCAAAACATGACACAGGTGATAATAACATCCATGGAAAGGAAAACATAAAATAACCATAAGGGCAGCGTAACCAAACTCACCTTTGAAAAGCAGCATCCCTCACTTGCTCACTTATCTTTGCACTACCAAGGCAGTGTTACCCCACTCACCTTCAATTTATTGAATTACTCCATCATCCAAATAAGCAGCTTAGCTTGTTTATCAACTTACCTAACAGAGCAACCACTCACTTTCCTTCCCAACTTATTGAAATGCACATGCACCACCAGAAGGGGAACAGAAGAGGGCAAGCCTGCCCCTCTTTTCTGCTCACCAGCCTGAGCAGGCTGTTCCCCCTCTCTCTGACCACTTCCAGCAACCTAACCAACAGTGAGGCACTAGGTCAAACATCATTTGGTGTACCCATCCTCCCTAACCCAGCTAAATCCGAATCATTATCTCCTAACCTTATACATAACTCACAAAAACAGCTGAGTAGCTAAAACTGAAAACAAATCACTGACCCTTCACCTATGCTAAGGTAACAAAGCATAACCTCATCACCTATCATAACTACTACCATGATGTAATTAAACCATACCACCTGACCGCCAAAAGCCTTACCAGCCACTGAACCCACTACTAAGTCCACCGCCATTGAAGCCACTCTGAGGCAGCTGCATACCTCCATGCCACATTGCAAACCCATAGTACCACAACAGCTGAAAGCAAATCATGGATCACTCTCTAATGCTAAAGTAACAAACCACAATCTCCTAACCTAGCATAACCACTGCGCATGAGATAAATACTCACTTAAATAACTACCAGTGGAAGCCTCACAATGATTCCAAGGACAATACCAGCTAACTGGACAACCAAACACTAAGCCCACTGCCACCGAAAACCACCTAGAGACAATTGCATACCATCATGCCACATTGCAGCTCCATATAACTGCCCAATGAATATAATAACCAAATGATATCTCTTCAAAATCAATTTAATAGTAATTCTATCATCACCAACTATCCATTATAAGCAACTGAAAATTAACCCTAAACCCCAACAACTCCAGCTGAACCTCCTGCACCAGCTTAACATGAAAAATCCAAATATTCAACATACCCTCAATCATCCTTCCTTCCCTCCAACAAGCCAGTGATCCAATCCCCCAACTTATAAAGCCCTATCACCTAAACAGCAAAAGTAGCCAATAGTGACTGAGAGTAAACCCCTGACCCCTCTCCAATGTTAAAGTAATGAACTATAACCCCATCACCTAGCATAACATCTGTATATTAGCAAACTCTCAGTTACCTAACAGCTAATAGTAGCTTCACAATGATTCCCAGGTCATTACCTACCAAATGTACCACTAAACACTGAACCCTCGCTAAGTGGAACCACTCCAAAATCATTGTCCACCACCATGCCAAAACTGCAACCCTGTTTAACTGTCCAATGTAGATAATAGTCTCCAAAATAAAACTTCCTTTCCAAATCAATATACTAGAAATCCCCTATTACACCAACTATCCGATAAAAACAAACATTTAATATCATAGGAAATGCTGATCAACCAAAACTCCCTCCAAATTACTTCCAGGTATATATATTCAGAATTTTGGTGGGAACAAATTTAATTCCTTTAGATAATAATGAAAAAAATTCCTCCGTAATTGTCCTGTCAGTGTAGTTGTAAACATTAAAACCTTGAAAGGAGTGTATAATCTGACTTTCTACATCCTTTAGTATCTTCTCTTCAAAATAGCCTAACTCATCTTTCCTAGGAATACATGAAAACAAATCTTGAACTTCAATTGTCAAAAATGTCACTTCAGCAGACCACAGGCCCTGTTTCAACTGACATGCCTTATGGTGTTTAAAGAAATATGGTTTTAGAGCAGGCAAATTTCATTAATTGTTTACATGTCATTCTTAAATTAATGGTTAATGATTGGATTATTTTCAGCCAATGATAGTTGGTTTTATATTATTTTAAACTTTCTTTTCAGTGTGTTTTTGTTCTGATGAAGTCAACTTTTGTTTTGCGAAAGCACTTTTAACATTTGATACAATAAAATTGTGTGGAGTTCTGGAAGCCCTGGTAGTGCATTTCTTTTGGGTTATTAGTTCTTTTTCCGCACCATTACACCACATTTTGTTTTACTTCCAGATATCCATAATTTAAAATGCCACCTGAACTGTGACACACTAAACTTCTCTTAACAAAGCCAATCCACACCACACAAACTATCCTATGAATAACCACTGTCCATCAGTCTTCACCCTATCAAATCTACCCCAGCCCTTCAACCAATGAAACACCGAGCAAGATTAAGGGCACCTACCCTTGTCATCTATGTGCCCATCATACTCACAGCTAACTACCCTTTACCAACTAAAGTGCTGTATCTTGATCCCAAGCCAGAGAAATCACCAAATATTTCCCAACAAACTCCTTTCCACCATCAAATTCCTCCTAAAGGCAGCTGTAATACAAGTTTAATCAATCTATAAATGCATTACCAAACCAGCCACAAACCACCCCTCATATTATGCCCCCCACCCTAACACCTTCTATCTCATTTTGCAAACAAGTGCAAATTCCCATTAACAACCTTAACCATCTACTCAAAGGCTGTCCCAAAAAGCGCCAAAAGGCTGCACAATGGTAACAGAACACCAGCTTATAAACTCTTCCCCAAAATGACCTGAGTAAACTGTCCAACATGCAACTCTGGTAGCCCAAGAAATTAAGCAGCCCTAATCTGCTGCTTGTCCTTAACCCCCCCCACAAAGTTTACTTCCAGTTTGTCACCTTTACATCTGGGAAAATTGAAACATTGCACACATGTGGAAGAACTCCAAGACAATGCCTTACTTAAACCTTCTAACTACTGTATAACCACAATGCACACAGTTTCACACATAGCCCAAACACCTGCATCCTGGAATACTCCATCAAATCCTTACCTACTCTTATCAGTCATACATATACTGACCCACCTCCTATCATCCCAATGTATAAGACAGATGGTACACACGATGCTCATGCTAAAGATTATAACCTGATATACAACATTATCTATGCAACCAAAATAGGCTACATATTCAGACTGCTCTAAACTCAGTTAACTGACATGCCCTCCCAATTTGTCACCTGTGTAGCTGGCTACCTATGCACACAACTAAACAATTGCACAAAACCTACACACCATCCTCAAACACTCCCCAGTTCCAGCTCCTTTTAAAATAGTAATATTACCAAGGCTTGTCTTGGTACTCAAACCGTGAATGCCTGCATGTAAAGCCGGGACTCTAGCTACTACACTACCTCAGCTTTAAGGCCAAGGCCTTAAACTTTTGCAAGCCCCTACATTAATTCTATCCTAAAGAAATTCAACATGCATAAGTCCGCTCATATGTAGGTAGTAAACCACTAAAACCTCAACCTTACTAACAGTTCAAAATTCCTGGCACAATCAGACTAACCCCATCAACATCAATGAATTCAGATATCCTAGTATTTCCCCATTCTGATCCTTTATTCCCAGCAAAATAAAAATGAAAAGACCCCCACTCATTGCCCTTGGGGCTTGGCTAACTAATCAGTCATCAAGCTTCTAAAATTCCACCCAGCGGCAGTTATGACTATACCTCATCTGTGGATAACCCCAAAAAAAACATAATTAAAGCTTAACACCAGCTGCACCAAACCTCTGACATATCCCATCCTTAATAGTTCCCACAGTACTCTCATACCACATAACAGTCACGCACCAGAATGAGGAAATAAGTTTGTATCACTACATTTGACCTCACTCCGTGAAGCTCCAGCAGTCACAACCCCGTTGCAGCAACATCCATCACCTCAAAGTGAGGATTCCAAAATGGTGGATAGCCTGTAAGCACACTGACTGTGCAGCTCCTGAAACCTTAAACTTTCATCTGACCTCAAATAAGCACATTGCTCAAAGAAAATACTCTAAACACCAAAAGATTAAAACAGGAATACGAATACTTACTTTTTTCATCTATATTTTTGCCGGATTTCTTTCTTTTTGAATAAAAATACTACTTACTGGAGGCTGAGCCCTGAACCGCATGGTGTGGATTCTTCCAGTTACACAGGCCTAAAACAAGAAAAGTAAGGAAAAAGCATCTCTCAGAACAGGATCTACTAAATAAAAATGTCTTCTTTACTACCAAGCATCTAACTTTGGACACTAAATGGGGAACCAACCAGATCAAATGGAAACTTTAACCATGAAAACCAAACTATCTATGACTTCTACTCCTGAGAAAGGCACCACTTCCAAAAGACAAAAAAACCTAACAAGCTACAACAAGAGGCTGCTAAGATGGCTCTCAGATCAAAACAGGAACAATCTTTAACATTGGAGGACATTAAAAATGTACTGCAACCTTTACAAACAGAAGTGCAATTTTTTTATCTAAACTAACCACTTTTGGCTCTAGTCTGGACCAAATTATGCTTAGACTTGAACAGAATGAAGCCAAAGCTATGGACAATGAACTAAAAATAAATGAACTCAAGCAAAAACTTCAGACCAGCAACAGCACTATTAAAGAATTACAACAAATAATGGTAGCCTTAGAAGGCAGAAGCCGTCCAATAACTTCATTATAAGATGAATTCCAAAGACCTTTGAAAATGCACAACTCAACCCAAATACTAAGCTCTCTATTGAACAATAAGGACCTCCTGAATCACATAGTAATAAAAAGATCTCATAGAGCTATAAGGAGTGAACAAACAAATGAATCTTCGAGCCAAATATATATCAGACTGTGAAACTCAGGACACGTTCAACAAATATTAGCAGCATATAAAGCTAAGAAGAACTTTACATGGAGAGCACATAAAATCACTATAACTCAAGATCTCCCTTTTGAAATTAAGCCAAACTGCCAAAAACTTAGTAAATATTGCTCTTACCTTATAGACAACAAGATTCATTTTCAAATGAAATTCACTGCTACCTTGATATTCTATCACAAAGATGAAAAAATATCCATTGAAACCTCTGAGGAGGCAAAATCCAGTTTTCTGTGTCTCTCCAAAGTTAATCCAGCTTTAAACAACCCAATTCACCTTTTCTTGAGCTAAATACAATGCTAAGAGAGTTTTAACAAGGTATCATGCATGTTTCTCTCTTAAATTCATCTAGAAACAAAACCTTCATTTTATTTTGCAGGCCTCGAGGTCCATTTGGCGTTTTGGCATTCCATTTCCCATGATCTTCTTCAAAACGAGGAAGTTTCTTGACCATTTCACCTTTCAACTCTAATGACATCATCACAGGCTTGTTTCCTGCCCCAATGCATCTCTGGGAACAGATTATGTACTAAAAAGGGGTCTGGAAAGCTGGAAAAAGAATTCTTAACTATTTCCTAACACAGCATTCCTTTTCTCATCAAAGAAACCTCATATTGACTATTTCAAGCCACTACACTGCTCTAACAGCCAAGAAGAAAGTTCTAGAAGAAGTTACTTGTCATCTACAAAATCTAAGAAAAGAAAATGTTGCAACTGGTTTTAGTAATTCTGCCTTTCTTCCTGCACTATTGCAAGACCTTCTGCTACACACGATAACTTAAGGTGCTGTTTGTTAGTAACTGCTTATACTTATGAATGATGAAAAACTCCCCCTTTTCTGGGTGCATGCCTAAATGGCTCAAAAGTGCCTTCCTTTATGTCACTGCAGCTGTGAAGAAATAAGGAGTTTAATGGCATCTGGAACAAAGGGTTTCTAATATCCTGTCATGTCTTAAACACTTCTCAATGATTTTAATTTTGGTTTCTTGTATTATTCAGCTATACATGCAAAATGATCTACCTTAATTTAGGAGAGGGAAAAAACACTAAAGAAACATATATTTCTGCACTGAATAACATTTTAAAACAGGGTGATGTGATTCTGGTTGAGGCATTTGCATACAACAGCCTAATTAATATGTACTTAGAGATTAGTAAGTTCATATATTTTACTTAACAGTGTTCCAATATCATGCTGACTAGTTTGTACTTGGTAGTGCCTATGACTTAATGAACCCACAATATCAGGTATACTACTGTTCTGGATGTTTCTCAATCACCAATGATTGCAATAACTCACTTCAAAGACACAAAGTGGCTAATAGATAGATTAACCAATAATATGGCACAGCATGATTAACACTGGAAATATTGAAATTTATCTCACTTGTTTTGCATATCTCTCTTCTCTCCGGGATATATATATATATATATATATATATATATATATATATAATATATATTATAATAGAATATGTTGAGACATAAAGACTATTATTTGGTCTTTATACATACTAGAGATATGGTTAACAGTGTATTACAATAGAATCTTCTCTTTCATGCATATTTGAGAAGGTAACACTGGTTAGTGAAAAAACAATTGAGTGAACCTGGATGTGATCTCTCTCTAAGTTTGACTACTGTTGTGTTTTTGATAACAAAAGACAGATGATGTGGTATTTATACTACCAGCAAGGTGCATCTCTTAGACCTGCACTATACAAAATGTTATTTGGTTAATTTATAATATTTTTAGCAATGTTAAGAAGTATAACATATAAGTGTCTGCTGATATAAACTTTTTCTAAGCATTTACTCTCTCTTAGCCTATACATACCATGTAATTAAACAACTAACATATTAACATACGAGGTCAGCTAGTAAATATACTGCAAATACCAATAACAAAAGGGCCAGGCTTTGCACAGTTTGTAGCTCATGATTTTTCATGTTTGGAACATTCTGGGTACTTTTGACATTCCTCTGCTCAATGTAATATCACTTTAGCTCAAATTCTAGCTGCTTTTTGCTTCCCAATACATACATATTCACTAAAACAGAGGGATGGGTGGTTAGGCACTTACATAGGGTATAGGAGTTTAGAAGTCACTTCATCTATGTTAAAGCTTAACACAAAAACAGACAAGCTATATTACTACTTTTTCACTTATCAATCAATAAAGCACCTTATAAGCAAATTACAAAATGATATCAATAGATTCATGGAATGTTAAGGGGATACTGGATAAAAAAAAATTTTAATCATGCATCTCACATATCAAAGTAAGTCCAAAGTAACCTTTTAGCAAGAAACTCACTTGGATAGTCAACTCTGGGATAAGGAAAGGAAAAGGAAATGTGTTACGCAAATAATTGCTGCAGGTCATAACTCTTTATCTAGGGGGGTAGCCATTATAATAAATCAATCTTTCCTAGAAGAGATCACTTCTATTAAAACTGACCCTAATGGAAGACGGGCTTTATTTTCTAGTGAATATCATAACCTAAATAAATGTGTACTCTTTCGCAATATATACATCCCCTGCTCAAAGCAACATCTCTTCATTTATGAAATCTTTAATATATTAGCTAACCACCCAAATCGTCTGTACATCATAGGTGGGGACTAGAACACGTTATTAAACCCAGACAAAGATAGATAGCATAACGAAAACAAGCAGTCTCAATGTACTACTATAGCACTTGAAGAACTCCAAAATACCTTTGAGCTAACTGACCTCATACCAATTTTCAGTATGATAAAACAATATCAGGATTTATTTTTTTTCTCAGTCACTCATAAAACTTGGTCCAGAATAGATGCTTTTCTAATCTACCAAACCTTGCTTTCTTATAGACTAAACTATACTGTATCAGCCAGATCTATATCAGATCATTCAAAAATCAGTCTCTCCCTAAACTTTCAAACCTATAAACAAAATGTCCCCTATGTCAATAATTGGACATTAAATCCTAAAATAATTCAAAACCAAGAAGTAGCACAGGAAGTCACTATTATTATAGCCCAACTTGAAAAAGACTTAATATTCACTCAAATTCCTTGCAACATGCAATGGGCAGCTGCCAAAGTGGTCATTAGAGGTATCATTATCCAAAAATCTGCATGGCTCAAGAAAAAATACAATATCCTCAAAAATAAACTGGAGGCCCAAATCAAGGCTGAATTAGATCTTCAAAATAAGTACTCAAAAGACCTGGAGGATAAAAAAAAACTGAATGGTGAAAACAATTACACAAACATTATCTAGACAATATTTCTCTGTTAGAATTAAGATCAATATATCAATACTCAGAATGGGCACAAACACTTTCAAATATCCTAGCTAGATTAATAAACATTAAAAATGGCCACCAAGGATTAAAGAAATGCAGTATGAAGGACTCTTGAAGCACAAGGACCAAGACATTGCAGATGCATTTGAATACATTTACAATAAACTATATAACATACCCCTCCCTCCCTGTGCAGACAAATTTTGTGATTTTATACATAATATAAAATTTCCACAAATTTCAGAGGATCAGGAAAAACTTCTAAAAATACCCTTGCAACTAAAAGAGACAAAAGCTGCGATAAACAAACTCAAACTGGGGAAATCTCCTGGCCCTAATGGCTACACCACTGAATTTCATAAACAATTCATGGAACCTGTTTCCAAAGTCTTATTAAAAGTTTTCAATTATATAATACAATGCAGTATAACAGATAATTATTTTAATAACTCCAAAACTGTGTTAATTCCCAAGCCAAACTCTGAACCAACAGATCCAGCCAACTAGAGACAAATTGCCCTGATAAATACTGACCTTAAGATCCTAGCTCATGTTATAGCAAATAGACTTAAAAATATACTCCCTTCCATCATCTCACAAGAACAAATGGGCTTCATGATAAAAAGGCAAACAAGCGACAACACCCTCCTCTTGGATACCACTATCCGACTTAACTGTGATAAATGCCCCAGATATGTTCTCACTGCTGATGCAAACAAGGCTTTTGATAGAGTTAACCTACACTTCCTATTTAATATATTGCCTTTATTTGGATTTCCTCAGGAATGCATAAGGATAATTAAGGTTCTATATCAGAAAACTTCTACCACTATTTAGATAAATAAGCTCAAAACTAACCATATACCCTTATTGAACGGCACAAGACAAGGTTTCCCTCTTTCCCCATACCTCTTTAATTTCTATCTAGAACCCCTGCTCCTGTTTATTTCACAAAAAAACTTCCATCACATGCCTATAATCTTTAATATAAACCTTACAAATTCTGCCTTTGCTGACGGCTTAAATATATGTTTTCAACTTCCCACCACTGACCTCCCAAAATACTCAAAGCAATAGCTGAGTTCTCTGAAATCTCTAACTATAAATTAAATTCAAATAAATCCCATCTATTTCCCTTGAGTCTTACAGGCCATAAGGAATATTACTTTCCCAAGTGTGAGATCAAGATTGACTACCAGATAAAATACCTAGGAATACTATTTACCCCCGACATTAAGGAAATCATAAAGAATAACCTACTACACACATGGACCAACATTGAAAGTGATATTAATAGATGGAAGAATATTAATATGTCTCTACTTTCAAAAGCTAGTGTCATCAAGATGAAGCTGTTACCAAGAATACTCCTTCAATTAAATAGCACATTCTCAAATATTCCACAAAAATTATTTCTTGATATAGAAAAATTATATCAAGAGTCTTATGGTATCCCAAATCTACAATAATTAAATATGATAAACTTGTACTTACCGAGGATAAGTGGGGATTGGGTTTGCTAGACTTCAAACTTTATTATAGTATAATTACTGCTTACAGACTAATACAGATAATAAACCATGACCCATACATTAATACCTGGACACCTCAGTGGACCAAAATCTGGTTTGAATAACTTAAATCCTTTGGATATAACATCAAATGTCTTCCCTTTTTAAACCTAAATCAAAAACTACTCAAAAGTTATTCAAATCAATACAGTTATGTAATGCCCTTGACTTTATACAACCGGTCCACATAAATGCTAACCTACTAATAAATAATAAACCCCTAAATCTAACAAATTACTGCCTGATAAAAGATCTTACAACATTGGAAATTTACAAATGAAAATAATCTAATATACTACAACTAAGAGTGAAATTCAGAAAGAAGGGATTTTTATTAAATTTTTCTATTTCGGATCCTGGTTGTGTCGTTTTTCTATTTGGCCAGAAGTGGTGGATGAGCTTTGTTGTTGCTAAGATTGAAACTCAACCTTCTTAAGAAATATACTATAATTCTGAGCCAAATCCATTATCTTATAAATGCTAAATTTTCACAAACTAATGTCGACCTGCAGGACATTAACTTAATAAAACTAATACTAAAAAATCTTGCGACTAAAGGAAAAACAATCTCTAGGACATACAAACTTGTAATGAACATAAAATACCAGAATTCTCTACTATTCTCAACTTATTGGCAAGGGAAAAAACAATTAATTACTGAACAAAGCAAAAGACTGGCCATTGAAAATACGATCAAGTTTTTTTTTTCCCTTTAAGAGGCTGCTATACACACAAATTATGATAAATAACAAAGTATACTATACCCCATCAAAGCTAAATAACTTCAATCCCAAATTTTCACCCATATGCCCACACTGCCCAAACCAAACAGCTGATATTTTCCATGTTATGTGGAACTGTAGTAAGGTACACAACCTATGATGCTCTTTAAGAACTAGATTAGAGAAGATGGTATATGAAAAACAACCCTGTCATGGGAGATGGCTAAAATGCATGCCAGCACAAATGAACTTCCAAAAATGTTAAACCATATCCTTATCACAATGTGTACCCTTATTAAATTTTACATCACAAAAAATTGGACTGTCACATCTCCAATCACATGGAAAGACTTTAGCAAACAAGCTGTTAAATATATCTCATCTCACAAATTAGTTTATACAACAACAAAACAAAAACATTACTATCAGAAATATTGGGGTTATCTACTAGATGTAATTATCAAGAATTAAAGATAGACCTCACGCTGACCTGCTAAGACAAACTTATATTAAGCAAAGCTTGCATTATAAGCAGGTTATCTTCTTTCCTGTCTGTACATCTAAATAGTTTCCCTAGTATACCTATCTATAACAAGTGATTGAATTTCTACCTCTATCTCTTTATAAACTATGCCCCTTATGCTATCTCTCATCTTTCAAATGATGTTAAGAAGTATTTTTCTCCTTTGTTTGCTGATGTAGTGACTTTTAGTGAACATAGTGTATATATTTAGTATTTAGCTTTTATGGTTGTTTTTTTTTTATATATGTATAGTCGACTTATGTTTTTGATATGTTGTATTACTATTATTATTGAAAAACTGAATAAAGAGATTTTGGAAAAAAAAAAACATCCTAATAAGTCCACTTCCTTCAGACCACCAACCGATATGAAGTCCGTGCTGGTACCATCTATGGTCTTATTGCATAGCACTCCAACAGCCAAAACTCCTATGGCAGCACTACCATCTGCAAAGAAAGAGAAGAAAAAACAAATGTAAATCATCTACCCTCGCTTACAGCTGTTAAAATGCACCATGCATGCACACTTAGCTGGCATTCTTCCTAAGGGCCTCCTAACCTATGAAAAACCCACCTCTCACTATTCCCCTGATAAAACACCACCCTCAAGTCATAGCTCACAACAAATCATGGACAAATGTCAACAGAATCAGGAGCAAATCCAGAGAAAATCAGGGACAATCAGGGACACTTTTAAATTATTAGTACTATTTACTTGAGACATTGCCAGAATAAGCAAAGATGAATTAAATTACATTTTTTAAAGTCATAGAAGTCTACAGCCCTTAATTAGTCACTATTTAGTAAGTATAATTCACCCACTTTCCTCCCACAGTTATCCATTTTGTGAGGGATTAAGATGGACAGTGCCAAAATCTGAGTCAAAATCAGGGATATCCCTAAAATTCAGGGACATTTGAGATGTATTCCTAAAGTACATGTGTGCAAAGGCCCTTTTTTTTTCTCTTGCAAACTTACAGCTAAACAAAAGGTTTAGGCGAGTAAGAGAAGACCCACATGGTTAATCTGAAAATTATGTGTGCTTTTGGTATGAGTAGGTATGAGTAGGAGTATAATTACAAAAAGTAGAGATGTTGAAGTATTTTGTTGTGGTACTTTACAATATGTGCCACAGTTATGTGACGACTTTCGCCATATGCTCGCATAATCCTCCTAAAACATCCCTCCTTTCCAATTAACCCAATACTCCCCTTATTCTCTTAATTTCAGATAACCTACGTATCTAGCCCACTTGAAGATGTCCCAGGGCAAAATGGTCTGTTTTAAACCTCATTTGTAGCAAATAATACTTCCTGAACGACTGCAAAACATTACTATTTTCTGACTGAAACAAACAATTAATTCTAGAAATTGTTTCAGGGAAAATGAATCCTTCAAAATTCAACATTATTGGCTGAAGTACTGTTTTTAAAATCTGAATAAGAATTATATGAAGATGACATATAATCTGAGCTTTCACAACCATTTTCAGATTTGGAGTACGGAATCTCTTTGGATAATGAAGAATCCATTTTCTTTTACTAGAAGCAATCATACATGAAGGTATGAAGAAAAGACCCTGCAGTAAACCCTAGTATAAGTCAAATTAATTACTTCTAGCCATGGTAACAGTGACAGGAGAAGTGTCTACATTTGGTTGCCGAAACGTCATTGTGGCAAACACCTATTCATTGACCCGTAATCATCAAAAACTGCTTCAGCGATTTACTGGATTTACTAAGGGCAATGAAATAGTTGCCCAAAGCACACTGGACTACAGAACATTGCCCTTTTCACCAGTGTAGTGCGATCTCAGGGTTGGTATATATAGTTAGGGGGAGTGTGGGGGGCTTCAGCCTCCCCCCACTTGGGTGGGTTCAAGTCAACTACAAGTTGCTTCATTGTGCTTCGGGCAACTATTTGTTGCCCTTAGCAAATTCAGTGAATAGCTGACATGATTTTCGCTGATTAGGGGTCGATGAATAGGTGCTTGAAAGAATAACATTTTTGGTGAACTAATATAGATGCCAGGAGAAGGGATATGTTTGCATTCTTGCTTCTTTTTGACAGAAAAACCTAGAGAAGCAGGCCCATGTTTGGCAGCAAAAGAT
Source organism: Protopterus annectens (assembly GCF_019279795.1). Classification (NCBI taxonomy): domain Eukaryota; kingdom Metazoa; phylum Chordata; order Ceratodontiformes; family Protopteridae; genus Protopterus; species Protopterus annectens. Next base: position 899,082,246 of record NC_056737.1, read on the forward strand.
TGCCCCGGTATGGGAATAGCTTTCTGGCTGAGTAGAGTGGCATTTCCTGCATCTTCTCCGAGGGCCAACAACAGTGACTCTCCATTGTCACCAAGGGTATTCCAACAGCAGGGAATGTGTCTTATCCCATTCCATGGTGGCTGTAGGGACTTTGCCAGCAGAACTAAGTGGCTAAGACATTTTATCAGCATGCTGTGGTAGAAAAGGCTGCTAAATAATAATTTTCTTTTTGTGGCTGACAGAACTTAGAACTAAGGAATCAGTAGATTGTTCTGTCAATAAGCTGGATAAGGTGCCAGATTCCCAGAAAGCCTTGCTGCGCTAATCAGTAAACCAGGTAAATAGTAAAAAAGTAACTTTTTCCACATTAAAACCCAGTAAAAAGAACCTTATACTTAACCTAGCCCCAAAAGTAAAATAACATTAGTTTCTCAATAGACAAAAATAGCTAAACTTATATTTTAACAACTTTTTACCACAAAAGTTTTTTCTGGCTAAAATACTTAAGCTTCATAGAAAAAGAAAAATTTCTGCCACAAAAAGTAAAGTGGAAGTTATTTTCTCCAAATGGAACTTTTCTGCTCACCAGTGAAGCAATGTTAGCTTATTATCAATCCACAAAATGCTGCATTGGAGCATTCTCTTCAGTGGCAGGAAAGCTTTAAAAGGTTGTAAACCTGACTTTAAATCAGTACAACCTGAGCTGGCTAATAGTTTGGGTGCATTGAAGGTTCCCTGAAAGGTTTGGAAGCTGGTTGACTGTTGAATCTTTGGCATCATTCAACAGATAAAGACAAGGCT
>NC_056737.1:899085546-899118046 GCF_019279795.1 Protopterus annectens
ACATAAATTGAAGCAGCAGACTAATAAATACCAAATAAAATAATAAAACTGAACAAACAGAAAATAAATGCAGATGTACACAGATACAAGTATTAATTAGTATATAAATAAGTAAATAAATGTGCAAGTTATCAGGGGCAGTCAAGTTCATAGAGATATACGTCTAATCCAGGACAGTGGTTTATTCTGAGTATGACCTTGCGTAGTAAATGCCGTCTAAATATTCCTAGAAGATGAAATTTGCGTCATACTTGCCTAGAAATCTTTGTTACAAAGAATCTGTGTTATTTGTTGACAGATGTTATGCCCCTGTTGCAGACGTGAATCAGAGATGCCTGCAGCGGGTCAAACCAGGTCAGACATCATTAGTCGATTTAGCTTGCTCATTCATCCATATCCATTAGCAAGTATTGCTCACAGCCATTAGCAGTACATGATGTTTGCACTAACGGATGACCTCAAAGTCCTGACGTTCACAAACTATGACACAGATGGAGATGCTCAAGTACTATAATTTATTTGTTTTATTGCTGTTTACTGAAGTGATTACAGGGGTAACATCCCTAAAGATTCCCTACAACTTAATTGAAAAATGCAGTCATGAAACTAGGGGTTTATATAAATCAAGATAGATCAAGGCTTGTGTAGTAGAAGCTGAATGAAATACATTGCATTGAAACAGAGGTGATTATTAACATATTTTATTAACAAATTCAACTTCACTGGAAGCGTTGCAGTAGATCCAGTTACTTGCACATCATCCAGTATTCAACATAGATTCATGTGTCAAAGCAAAATATATATTACATCTAGATAAATGGCTCATTAAATATTGTGCACCATCATTGTGCCATTTTTCTCTTAGAGTTCTTTATTCTTAATTATGTGTTAAATTTATTTTCTAGTGGTTTGTATTTTTCTCCTCTGCATTTAAGAATACAGATATTTACTCTATTTGGAATGCCACAACTTGCTGTTCTTTTCAGCTGTACATCTTTTACTCCCTTCATTTTATAACAGAAGGTCGCAGATGGGACCAAAATACTTTCACATATTTATTAGTGTAAGTATTAGACACTTATTTAGTGAACTTGCCAGTATACAAGATAAACCATATGTTAAATTTTAAGAAATGTAGTACACCATCACTTTGCCCTAGACATAAATTTGAACAATAAAACTTTTAAATGACAGTTTTGGGCATAGTGGAGTACTAAAAAGTCCTTCTGGCATCGATTTCTCCTTGAAAATACTTCAGAGAAATAACATCAATTTTACATTCCTCAAATGTCCAGTAACTACACACCTGTTGTTAACTACACTCTTTCATCCTAAGGGGCCCTAGATATTATAAATTTTCACTGTGCATATTACAGTGCAACTCCTTCAATATCTATTTCATCCTATATTTCCATTTTAAAAAGTTGCTAGCACATTCCTACCATTTCTTTACTTCCACTTCATTTAGTATGGATAATTTCTTCTTCATTTAGGCAGGATTAATAATCTCTAATAATGCTACTTTGAAATGATTCTGCCTTATGGCTGGGGCTCACAGTCAAGCACTTTACAATTGTACTGTGCTAAATTTTAAGAATCCCATACCATGGTGTAGCCTGCAGTTGTTTAAAAATGAATTGAGGCTTGTATGGCACTGAAAGTTAGTGAAACGGAGTGCAAAGAAAAAATAGTGAGTTCATATTACTGGGATAAGTGGCAGTGGCAGTGACAGTGGAGGAGAAGTCTTACTATCAAAGTACATATTGCTAGAGTAATGGGCATCCCAGAAAGCATTCAGGCCAGTCATTCACAAAGCTATGAATGCTCACAAGCACAGATGAGTGACTCAACATGCTCACACACACACACAAGTGCTTCATCTTGCTCACTTGCAAAATAACACACAGGCCATGGCAAACTGACATCCCAGTTCAGCAAATAAATAAGGGGAAAGGATGCAAATAGAAAAGTGAGGAAAAGTGAGAGGGACAAGCAAAGGGAAAGCACACAATGGTAACCATAAGGAAGGGCACCATTTTAATAGGAATATAAGAAGAGGAAAGTAATTGGGGAAAGTAGTGAGGAATAGCTGTGGGAGGGATAGTAGGAGAAGGGGTGGTTGCAGGCAAACACAAAAAACATAAAATACAGACATGGACAAACAGGTGTGGGATTGACACAAAGGGGTGGGAACACAGTGGCTGGACACATTTGACAGGATGGGTACTTAGTGATGGGGAGCACTGGAAACCAACACGGTATGGAGAGTGGCATATGTGATGGGTAACACAGAGTAGTGATAAGGCATGGTACATGCAGATAACACAGTCCCCCAGAGGCTAACCCATAGGCATCGGACATCTTTGAGCTGATGTCATGTGCAATGTGTGACTCTGGTGGCCTGATACTTGGAAAGTGTGAGTCGTGTAACTCAACCAGTTGTACCACAAGCTGCTCCATGGTTGGAAGGCAGCTATCCAGCTGTCAGCACACCTCAGACATCATCAGCCTACACACTGTCACCAAGATACCACAGCCGACTCCCATGAGCCACTATCAGAAGAGCAGCCTCTGCTTCCTACATGGATATTGGTCAAGAGAGCTACCAGTGAGCCTTGCAGGCCACTTCCAGCAGGATGACATCCATCGACTTGTGGACAAGCAGGACTGGCATCCATTGGTGTTCAGGCACCAGAGGAAGTGACTGGCACAGTGGGACTTACATAAAGTTGTACAGTGCAGTGCAGTAATGCACATGACATATTCAACCCATTGCTGGCACATACATTTAAGCCCCTTGTGGCATCTTTCCATGTTTTCCCTCTATCTCACTCTTACTCTTACTCCCACTCTCTCTGCTCCTCCACTGCTGTAAAGCAAAGTAGAAAGTACTTAGTACTTTGTTATTCCTGGAAATGTTAAGACAAAAAAAGGGTGGGTGGGGGGGGGTGAAGCATACAGTAAAACTTCCTAAGCTCTGCTTTACACTGCCTGAGCAGTTCAGAATGATGCCACTCTATGTCAGCATAATGATACCAGCACTGCTTGCAGAGCAGGTGATGACAGTGGCATAAATCACCATCCTGACAAGTACATGCTAGGTATTAACTGTGTACTCAGGGCCATCCTAATGACTCAGTAAGTGCTTCTTGAAATCTCTGTAGAAGAACAAGAACATATTGCAGTGCCCTGGGTACCATGGAGGGGCTTTGCTGTTACCATTGCCTGAAAAAGCCACGGAGACTCAGGAAGACAGTCTTATATGCAGAAATACATGTGGCAATAGTTGTGATGCAGATCATAGTGCAGTAATGACACACGATGAAATGGTTATATAGAAGAGATCCACAGTACTACAAACTTCACAGACACCATGCAAGCATATATTATGGATAGCCCCAAAATAAGCAGGGATCAGAAGGATAGTGCAGACTATGCTGGTAGTAAGGAATGTTGCTATATCACTTCAGACAGAGCTGTGAAAATTCCCTCATTAATATAACTGGAATGTTATAAGGCCTGAATAAGTTAGACAAAAAGCTGCATCATCCCTTTCTGAGAGACAATGTTAATGACCAACTGGCTCACAAACTGGTCACACACTATCAAAGTGGGTGATTCCACATCAACCAGCAGACTTGTCACCAGTGGGGTGCCACAAGGGTCAGTGCTGATCCCCCTATTGCTTGGTATATACTTCTCAAAATTTCAGGCCAAAACTAAGGGGCTGTGTCTGACCAAGTTTGTGGACAGCTGTAAACTGGGTGCAATTATTGAATCCCCAAATGATGTCAGTATACTTCAGGATGGTCTTACACAGACAAATGAATGGTGTCTTAGTCATGGTCTCAAACTAAATGCAAAGAAATGCATAATCATTCCCTTTGGTAAAAACAATGTCCCTTCACACTATTAAATTAGAAACGATACCCTATGTACCTATGAAGTGGTAAGAGATCTGGGATCACAAGTAGATTGTGACCTTACCTTTAATTATGATGTGTCTATTGTAGTACAGAAGGCTTTTTATGTAGCACACTTGATTAGTAAAAGCATCACCTTTAGAGCAAATGAGGTTATAACCCCAATATACTATTCATTAATCAGACCCATAATCGAGTATAACACCTCTTTCAGCATGTACCATACAAAGCAACTGCAGCAATTGGAGAGATCTCAGAGGTTTCTAAGAAAGTCACGGGACTCCAGCACATGCTTTACATAGACTGACTAATGTCTCTGTCACTATACTCAATATCATACAGACTTCTTGGGGGAGCCTTATGTCTGTCTTGCAGGTCAGTCTCCAACCCAGACCTAATGAATTTGCTGCACATCTGTAAATCAAACAGGACTGGAGCTACCCATTCTAGGAAACAAAATATGGTCTGCAACTTGAATAAGACATGCAGGAGGGACAGATTTGTCTCCAAGTAACTGCCGTGTCTTTGGAATAGGCTGCCAATTCATGTAAAACAGAGGACACATAGCCGGCCTTAGGCATAGGCCAACTAGGCAGCCACCTTGGGTACCACTCTAGCAGGGGTGCTTTTCCAGTATTTATTTGGTGTAGGTAGACCAGGATAGTGGCACCAGGTGGTGTCGTGGGGAACGCCATGGAGCCCTTTTGCCTAGGGTGCCAGTTGACCTAAGGCCGCTCCTGAGTGCACATCTATGAAACTGTTCAAAAGGAACCTGGAAGAGCAGGTGGGGGCACTGTAAATTCTTACTGGGGATGGCTCCCACAACCATCCTGGATATGGGCAGTCATTACTAAACAGAAGCCTGGGTATTATCTAGAGTATCTATGGTATTACATTGGGATGAAATAACTAGACTTGAAATGATCAACGGGTTAATAGCCTAGCAACCTCCTATGATTCTATGATTCATTACCCTACATAGGGCCCCATTTGACCATAATCTGGCTCTTCTAACAGTGGACAGTTCATGCACATCATACCATATAGAAAGAGACTGGTCAGGGACAGGCTGAAACCCTACATTCTCCAGTGTCTGATAAATGTCCTATAACTGTGAACCCCATTCAGGCTAGTTAGATGTCCCTAGTCCAGATGCCATCTATGAGCTCTGCTGTCTTTTGCACATACAAGCAACCCATTGGGGAGAGGTGTGGTAGGATGTAGCACTGGCATGACTACAAGTCTGTCTCTCACAGAAGTATAACACATGCCAGAAATCAGTGCATGTGAAAATCAGTGATCTAGAGACAGCCTTCTTCTACTAACACCATTCTGGAGAAGGTGAGTGTTCTGCATGGCCTATGAGATAATAGGCAACACCTGCATGATATGCAAAATGACATCCAGTGCCTGCAGAGTGACAATACATGCAGAGACTGGGAGAAGATGCTGTCACCTGTCCCTCTATCTTACCTACCTATGCAAATGATGAAGACTGTGCCCTGCCCACTCTCTAATCTGACTGGGTAAATTAATGCCTGATGCACAGTGTGGCCTTTCCATGCACTGTACAGAATAGTTGGAGCTTGTTATTGTTTTGGTCTGTATCCTCTGTGTCATGGCCCACAGCTGTGAAGCAGATGCCGCCTCTTTTTCAGTGAAGTGGTGTTTTTAGCCCACCCTGGTCTCATATGGGGTTTCATTGTTATCTGTTCATCCTTTGTCTACCTCGCTCCTTGCCCACTTCCACTGCTGCAGCAGGTATCCTGGACCTTACTAGAATATTTCCCCCTGAAGCTGAGGGCATTTCTGCACAACCACGTTATGTAGAATGGAGTGCAGTATATCTGGGTGCAGTTCTTAGGTAACTACTGCAGTGCCTATCAAATCAACATAAGTGTCTCTATTTACCAAAAATATATACCTCTATGTCCCATATCTTTGTATATCTAGTATTATAAGTCATCTCTTACATGGTCTGGTGGCTGTAGGTGGAGCTCATAGTCAGTTGTTCACTACATATCCAGCATCCCCTACACTGCACACCAGTAAAACAATTATATGTGGCCTGCTACCTGGCTGCATAGTTACTATAAATAGTATGCTACATACCTACAAAAATATGCAATTGTGGAAGGTCATTCTGCAGAAAACATTGGAACAAGTTGGATGGTTACTAGGTATAAGAATCATGTGAACTGCCAGGGTAGTGCACAACCACATTATAGATGATAACTTGTGTATTGCACACCACCTTTTAGGTAAGGGAGTAGGAGCCATTATGGTTAATATATCTGACACCCTGTGGACCAGGTGTGGCCATAATGGGAATGCAAGTGCAATTAATGGCTCCCAGGACCACAGGAAAATAAGCAGATGTTTCTTCTTTTTTTTTTTTAGGAAAAAAATATTGATGTCAGTTAGATCACGTAAAATATACTAAAATAATCAATTATTTTATGTCATGGGGTTTAATGTTTTAAGTGACAAAGAAAGCTTGTATTTTGCTTGAAAATGATGCTTGTTTAAAACATCTAAGACTTTTTTCTATTTTTTGTTCATATAAAAGAGGGAAAAGCATTACAGATAAAATGGTTCATTGGTTCATAAGTTCATAGGTGTGTACTAGGCTAATGGCCCTGGAACCTTTACAAGCCTAGCCCATAAGATTACCTTGGCATCGTGCCACCTGACCTTAGTTCCTAGTGCCTCTGTCGAGCAGAGCCACTGGAGTGATCCCTGGGGTGAATTTTCTATTTCCCATCCACTAATCAAGATTTCTCTTGAAGAGGGCCAGTGAGGTCCTCTGCTTGACATATATGGGAAGTCTATTCCATAGCATGGGCAGTCTCTGGGTTATGAACCTGTCCCTCCAGCATGCTCTGTTGCTTGTGGTAATGAGGTTGAGGTCTCTGGAGCATTTGGTGTGGAGGGATTGGGATTTCTTTAGATGTAGCATTTCTAACAGAGCTGGGTCAGACATGGCTTTGTAAGTCAAGCAGAGATTGCCTCTAAGTAGGCGATATGAGACAGAGAATAGTTGGGGTTTTTTGAGTCTGTCCATATAGGACAAGTGTTTATGGCCTAGGATCCTCTTTGTGAGGTACTTTTATGGCCCCTCTAGTTGTTGCAGGTGTCTAGTGAGGTACATGCCAAATGGGGCAATGTACTCGAAGATTGGCCTAATGAGGGAAGAGTAGAGGGAGACAATGACTTCTTTCTTCCTGGATGCAAAACCCCTAGTAATGAGATGTGCCACGTAGAAGGACTTTCTGACCACAGTGGCAATGTGGTGGTCAAAAGAGAGGTTGCTGTCAACCTGTGTTCCCATATCTCTTATATCTCTTACAATGCCTTTTGTATTCAGTAAACTACCATCAATGTGGTAATTCAAGGGAACCAGTTTTTTTCCCCAAGGGGGATGATGACACATTTTTGGCATTGAGCTTAAGGCCATGGTTCTGACACCAGTCGCTGGTGCCATTGAGGCCTTTCTGTAGGATGTCAACATCACTTGGGGAGTTAATAATAGCTCCCAACTTGCAATTGTCTGTGAACTTTGTCAGCCAGAGTACCTTTATGTTGGACTGGACTTTAGAGAAGTAGATACCAAACAGGAGAGGACCCAGAACCAAACCCTGTGGACTCCACTCATGACTGGTTGGCAGTCTGACTTGGAGTCAGTTACTTTCACACTGTGGGCTCTATCTGTGAGCCAATTTAAAACCTACCTAGTGATATAGAAGTTGATGCCTAGCTTAGTGAGTTTTTCTATGATTCCTGAGTGGAGAATGGTATCAAAGGTCTTGGCCAGATCAAGGTAGGCTGTATGAACCACCTTGCCTTCATCCACAGCTCTGGTGACTGACTCAAAGAAGTCAACCAAGTTAGGCAGGTATGATCTACCCTTCACAAAACCAAACTGTGTAGGATCCAGAGTTTGGAGATTTGCTATATACTTGTTTATTGTGTCCATGATGATGCGTTCCATAGCTTTGCATATCAGACTTATCAGGCTAATTGGGCAATAAATCCCGGCATCTGTAGTCGCTCCTCCTTTGTGGAGAGGGATGTCTGTAGCAGTGTGCCATTCAGTAGGGACAAAGCCTGAGGTGAGGATGTGACTGAACAGATCACACAGGTGAGGTGCCAGTTCACTCTGTAGTTCATGTAGAGCACAGCCAGGGACATTGTCAGGTCCCATAGAAGCTGTATTCTTGGCCTTGGACAGTGGTGTTTTAACCTGAGCAGCAGTAATACTGGGTGCCTGGCAATCTACTGGTATTGTGAATGGTCCTTTGGGGGGGAGGTAAAGTTAGCACTGAATCTGTCAGCCAGTATATTGGCAATATCTGTTGGCTCGGTATAGGAGGTACCACTGGGCAATAGCTTAGAGCAAATTTGGTTATTGCCGTGGAGATTCTTTACATAACTATAGAAGGCCTTGTGTTTGTCTTTACTATCTGCTGCAATTCTGTTTTCATAGCTAGCTTTAGAGGATTTGATGAGGGATCTCAACCTTTTGTTGAGGCTGATAAGGGAGTTTTTCCAGTCTTGGGACTTTGACTTATTCCGCATCAGTCCTCCTTCTGTTGTAGAGTTTGTTTATGGCAGGGGACTACAAGATTGGCTTCCTTTTTTTGAGAAGAGCATCTTAGTTCTATTCGGTATGGCGAGATCCATGCATTTGTGTACGTGTTCATACAGTGCATTCATGTATGATTCAGCAGTCATGCAACTATTCTTCATTTGCATGGGTGCCATGAAGTTAGCCACCTCTGTTTTACCTGTAAGCCCCTGCACCTCCCACACCCCCTACAACTTAAATATACCAACTACTTGATTGCACTACAGTGAGGAAAATGGCAAATCCTTGGTTCCATACTGTATGGTGATCCCAATACACAATTGTCGGTAATTCGAATCTTTGGCGATATGGCCTCAGCCATATCATCTTTGGAGATTTGAACTTTCAACAATGTGATATGCCATATATATATATATATATATATATATATATATATATATATATAGATATAGATATATGTATGTGTATATATATATATATATATATATATATATATATATATATATATATAAACCTCCAGCGCTCCAAAAACAAAGTTTCAAGTGTAATTCCTTTAATTCCTTAAATATCTCAAAAATACAATAAGTAAACATGTAAAATAGTGGAAACAGCCTCCAACCAACATGACCATCACTGACCAATTTTGCAAAAAAAGCATAATCAGTGTATATATATATATATATATATATATATATATATATATATATATAGTTTCACTTTATTATCTCAAAATACTAAAATTTTGAATTTTAGTATCTCAAGACTATAAAGTCGAAAGTGCAGTTACTCAAATATGCATAATATTGAATGCGGAAGTGTCGAATCTGCCGTTCTGTTGTCACGTTCGTGATGTACGATACGGTTTGTGGATTTAGCTGGGGACTCAGGTAAGTGGTGTTCTTGTAAGGGTATTGGGTAGGGATTTTAGTGTGTGTGAGTGTGTGTATTGGTGAGTTTTATGTGTTTTTGTGTTTAGTGTGACTTTGGAGTTAGTATATATAAATAGCAGGGGTGTGGGGTGCCAGAGGCTTACCCCCCTGCTTATAGGTAGGGTAGGTGTGTTTGTTTGTTATGTTGTGTTTGTGTGTGTTGTTTTGTTTATTGTAGTATCATTAGGTAGGTGTATGTTTGCTTGTTTGTGTAGTGGTGTGTGTATGTGAATGATCAGGATTTTGAATTTCGCTGTTGTGGGTGTCGTTTTTTGGGCTTTCGGCTTTATAGTCTTGAGATACTAAAATTCGGTATTTTAGTATTTCGAGATTATAAAGTGAATATATATATATATATATATATATATATATATATATATATATATATATATATTTATAGTTTCATTTTCTTGGTAGTTATGCCCTAGATTATATGTAAGGACAAAAGCTTTCACCAGTCATGCTGTCATTGTATTTATTTAAATAGGAACTATTTTATCATGCTCACATAGTGATGATTCATCATCTGTCCTAGGGAAACTTATCTGATCCTCTACCTGGTGTAGCATAATGTCAAGCAGTTTCTTGAGGATATGTGAGGTTGACATCTGCAAAATTAGTGGCGTGTCCTCTGTAGGGTGCTTAAATATCTCTGTAGTTAGGATGGTTAATATTACCTATATTGCTGTGTCCTATGGAATGGGCAGCATGTGGATTGTCCTTGATTCTGCATGTGGGTGACATAATATGATAAACTTCCATATGATATCCGTCTCCTTATGGAAGCAGTCCATAATCAGCTGGTCAGTTAAATGGTGGCATGTTAGGTGCTGGTGATGTTGTCTGAACTGATCTATTTATTTTTTTATTTATTTTACATTTGTTGACCGGGCTAGTCTAGCTGGATATATATCTATTTCCAGTAGAGGCCTGGGGAGAAAAGCTCCACACAGATATACAAAAGTATAAAAAGTATTAAAAAATATTGTTATATGGTAAATATAGGATTAATAAACCAAATAAAAACAGGTAGTTATTACATTTCAGAGATCAAAGCACTTAACAAAAGTAACAGTGAACGTAATATTGCTTAAGAAAGCTAAAACAGATATAATACAGTAAGTGTTATGTACAATAGTTCACATCAGGTTGAAGGATTTAAGTAATAAGTTGATTAGAGTTTAAATAGTGTCAGTCTTAATTACAAGATGAAGTATTTCAATGTTTGGAAGTTTGGTTAGAAGAGGAAGAAACAGGGGTGAAGATGGTTGTTAGTCAGGGTTACTACAAGGGCATAGCCAGTGCATTTGGAGGTGTTTTTTAAGTTTTTGTTTAAAGAGTGGCAAGGATGTAATTAGTGTTAGTTCATTGGGTAACAGGTTCCAGTTGTTTCCTGCTATGTTAGTAAACAGAGAGTCACCAGCTGTATTATTAGACTTTGTTAAGCTAGCAAGGAGTTTGCTAGAAGAATGTAAGGAGTTCAGATTATTATATGGGATTAAGAGTTTTGAGAGTATAGGGGTATTATTGGGTTGGTGAAATATTTTGTGGGCAAATATGAGTTGGGGGATTATCAGATGGTTTTGTAATTCCAGCCAGTCTAGTTGCCTAAGATTAGAGCAGTGGTGAGTTCTGAAGGGATTGCCAGTAGTGAATCTAGCAATATTATTGTAGGAAGTTGCTAATTTGTTGAGGTTAGTTTTCTTAAGGTTGGTAAATATAGGTGAGGCATACAGAAGGGTTGAGAATAGATGGGAGTGAGCGATCTTGGCTCTGGCTGTTGAGGTTAAAAAAGGTTTTATTCTACATAAGGATCCTATTTTTCTGTTGACTATTTTAATGGTGCTGTTTATATGGTGATCAAATGAGAGATTATTGTCAATGGTTATTCCTAAAAGTTTGGTGGTAGAGTCAGGGAAAATGGCAGTGCCATTATTTGAAGAGATTGAGAAGTTTAAGAGGGTGGACCTTGTAGTGGGTGTAAAGAGAAGGAGTTTTGTTTTTTTTGGCATTAAGAAGGTGGCAATGTTTGGTAAACCATGTTTCTACAGTGTTGAAAACATTTTGAGTAAGAGACTATAGTTCATTTGGAGAGGTTGCTGAGCATATTAGTGTGGAGTCATCTGCATATTGAATACAGGTGGCTTGAGGAATTGCTACATGGAGATCATTAATAAAGAGAAAAGAAGTGGTCCAAGAATGGAGCTCTGAGGGACCCCAATGGTGACAGGTAAAAAGGAAGAAATTTGATTTTCCCAGAGAACTGCCTGTTGCCTATTGCTAAGGTATGATCTAAACCATTTAACGGCCAGAGAATCAAAGGAAAGAGATTCAAGAATATTGATTAGGAGGGTATGATTAACCATGTCGAAAGCTTTAGTGAGGTCGATGAAGAGTGCAGATGAGAGTATGATTTTGTTGCGGTTTCTATTGATGGTATGTGTAAAGGATAGGAGGGCAGTGGTGGTACTATGTGATGGCCTAAAGCCATGTTGGCAGCTTGCTATTAAGTTGTGTAGAGAGAGATGATGTAAAAGTTGTTGGTGAATGCATTTCTCCATAATTTTTGCTAAGGGTGATAAGAGAGCAATTGGCCGATAGAGTAATCATTAGAGTTCCCACCTTTATGTAAGGGGATAATATGGGAGATTTTCCAAATATCTGGGATGGTTCCTTCTTGGATTGTCCTATTTATAAGTATAGATATAGGGTAGGCAATTACTTTGGCTGCTTTTTGGAGATATTGGGAAGGAAGTTCGTCAGCAGATGGAGTACATGGCTTAAGTTTATGAACAAATTTATAGATGAGAGAAGTAGAGATGGGTTGTAGTTTGAAGATAGAGGAAGAATGTGGTAAGTTGATGAGAAGGCTGGAGTTTTCAGAGATAAGTTGCCTAGCTAGAAATTGTATAGTCTCAGTGAAGAAAGAGTTAAAGGTATTGGCAGTTTGATGGGGAGTATTTAGATCTGCATCAAGTGGGATGGGTGTTTGGGAGTTACCTGGGGAAAGGAGCTTACTTATGCAAGACCAGAACTTTTGAGGATTATTTTGATGAGTTTGTTGAAGTTTACAGTAGTAGTTTTTTTTGTCTGTAAGTATTGCCTTTTTTGTACTATTTCTAAGCTGCCTAAAATGGAGATGATCAGAGCTATTTCTATTAGATCTCCATTTGGCCCAGACTTTGTTCCTAAGTAGAATTTGATTTTGAGTTTCTTTGAGAGCCATGGGGCTGGGTTGGACTTCATTCTGATGGAACGTTTAGGAGCATGCTTATCAAGAATAGATAAGAAAGTAGTGTTAAAATACTTTACAGCCTCTTCAAGTGGAAGGGATTTTAAAGGGTTCCAGTTGCATGCTCTGAGCTCAGTTTGAAATAATTCTGTGTTAAAGTGTTTGGTAGAGTGTGCTATCCTAAAGGTGGGAGGGGGGGGGGGTTGGAAAGTCTTTCTTTTCTCTTGTGATGTAGGTCAAATAATGATCACTTAGATCATCTGGCAGGGTTCCTACTTTGTAAGTTTGTTTCACTTTGTTTATGAGTATCCAGTCTAAGGTACTCTCTTTTTTATTAGGTTTGTTAATTCTTGTTGTAGAGGTTATGGTTTGGGTTAAGCCATGGAGGTTGATATGAGAGGTAGGATTTTCAGCACTAACAGTTTTCCAGTCAATGTTAAAGTTGCCTAGTATTATTGTTTCGTGGGGGTAAGTAGAAGATACCCAGCTAAGAAAAGCCTCTAATGTAGTTATATTATTGCCAGGTGGTATGCAAATACAGATAATGTATAAAGATTTGTTAGCGTTGATTTGGAGCTTAGTTATGAGGACTTCTGCGTTGCAATCCTGGGTTGGATAAGATGGTAGGGTAGAGATGTGAAGTCAATTTTTAAATAGAATTGCTACTCCACCACCTTTACATTTTGTTTGGTCTAGTCTCACTATATTATAGCCTTGGGGAATAATTTCATTGTCTTTCTTTTCTGGTTTTAACCAAGTCTCAGTGAGGCAGAGGATATCAAAGGAGTGAATATCTAGGAGGGCATGAAGGTGAGGTACTTTATTATTGATGCTTTGGATATTCAGATGCCCTATTAGGAGAGAGCTATTGAATTTAGGGTGAGTTGTTTGGATTGTACGGTTGGTAGGGCCAGGGTTGGGGTGGATGTCACCATCTTTTAAGGAGGGATTATTTAGTTTTGTTACTGAATTGTTTCTAAGGTAAGTTTGAATTTTCAATTTTTTTCTGAAGGTAGGTTATATTTAATGTGGGAGAGTCTGTGGTATTTAGATAGTAGGTAACTAGGAGTGGAAGTTATGTTAGAATGTCTATTTAGTGATATGTGTGTGTAAATTGTAGTTTGTTTGTGGGAATGGTTAAGCTGGAAATAGTGCAGTTTTTCAAAGTAGGTAAGAAGGTAGGCTGAGAAGACGGTAGTTAAGAGTATAACTGTAAGTGTTAGCTTGGCTAGATTAGGGAGAGGCATATTTGAGGAAATAATAAAATAAGAACTTGAGTGTAGGGATAAAAGGAGGGAGTAAGATGTGGAGGAGAGGAAGATAAGAAGATACAAGAAGAGAAGAGAGGGGGCACTAAGATATACGAGTTAAGAGTAGGAGGATATGGTAGAGGTACCCTTATTGTGAGTGATTGTTAGAGGGTAGGGATGTGGCTAAAGTATATGGGGTAGGGTAAAGTATGGGATTGGTTGGAAGAGAGAGGGTGTGGTTAGGGAAGTATAAGTGTAGGACCCCTGGGGGTGGGTGGGAATTGGGGGTAGGGTAGGTGAGCGGAGTGAGCCCGTAGGGCAAACGGAGTGGGTTACAGCTGAGAGAGGCTGAGAGGCAATCAGTTATGGAGAGAGACTGAGTTCTACAGGCATAGGAAAGGTAAGAGACATAAGCTGTTACTAAGTAGCAGAGAAAAAAGGAGAACAAAGGTATAGCTGTGCTGGGGGGATAGTTATGTAAGATAGTTTTACAACAGAGAGAGATTTTTATATAAAGTGCCAAAGGCAGGAAAGGAAGTTTATACAGAGGGATAATAGAGGGGGCCAGTAGCAAAAAAGTGGTGATAGTCAAAGGTGTCTATTTAGTAAAAACTTCCAGACTTACCTGGGATAATCCCCATTGTAAAGCACTCATGGGGTGGGGGGTAAGTACATAAATAGAGAGTACAAGCACTGATATCAGAGTCTAGCTGGTCTACAGAGCTAGTTGGTTTCTACAACCAGTGAGAGATGGTATTCAAAAGCCTAAGATCTGCTGACCTCTAGTGGATAATGTAGGGAAAACACAAATTCCACTTGGATAGTAATTGGATGGGGGATAAGTTCATAAAGAGATGGTAGGAGGGGTAGGTCAATGGGTGTGCCGGCCCTTACAAAATAGTTTAAAATTTAATGCAGTCACTAGTAATTTAAAGTTATCGCACTCCCAAGGTTAAAGTTAAATCACACATATACTGTAGGATAACATCTACACTGTGAGGCTGAATGTATAGGGTCCAGGTAGATCCTGAGGGGCTTCTAGGTTGAGTTTCCCTACTATTCAGTAGGATATCATTAGCCTTACAGGGTTTCAAATAGAGGGACCAGCTGTGTCTCCACACAGGACTTAGAAGCTGAAAAATGAGACAGAAAGAAATATGAAATAATTGTTAGCTAACCAGGTTAAGTTCTATGCAGGAATGGAATGAAAAAGTGTAGAGGAGGAGTGCTGGTCAGAAGTTGACTGGAGTGTAAGAACGCAGTGAGGTATTAGCACAGAGTGTAACATACAGTAAGGTAATTAGCACAAGTATTCAGCTTATATAATCAAATACATTACTTTTGTATGGCTCAGAAAAACAATGCATATATATCTACTACAGAAGACAATGTGTAGTTACAAACTATGAAACAGCATTAACTAATGAGGCTAAAGACTAACTAATTAGTTTAACCTATTAAAGAAAGCAAAAACCAAGTCATAGCACAGTAATACAGCCCATGCAGCCATATCATAAAAGGATGCCCATTATAGCAATCCATATTACCAGCAGCACAAATAGCCCATTGAATAATTCTTAAATAGCACTTGGGTAAAGTGAGTGTAAGGCTCAGGGCCTGATCCCAAGATTAAAATAGGCTAAAGCAAAATTATGCAGCGCTATGGTAAGGGTGTTCTTTTATGCTGCGACAAGCTCACAAATACTATAATAGCCAAAATATTATAGCCAAAAAAGTGGGATAAGGCTGGTTTACACCTCCACAGTAGTAAAAAGAAAGTAAAAGTAGTGTGATTAGCTTGTCCAGGCTACAGGATCAATAAATTAATTGAGTAGCAATCCTGAATGCCGGTTAGGGAAGCCACATATAGCCACACATACATTGATATAGAAGACGATGAAATGGCTTGTCAATGACACTGGCTGGGAGATGAGCCACTAACATATGCTGCCCTTCCATAGCTGCTGATGTTGTATGCATTCTAGTATCCTGTACCCTGGCAATTTCTGGCATAGAGAATATGTAATCACTTGTTCAATGTGCACTTGCTATGTTCATTTCTGAAATGCTCTGCCACTTTTACAGCATAATTTGCACAATTGCTATCCATTATCTGCCTCTGGTACTTAACTTCCTTATCATTGTGCAGTTGTTTGCATATCTTGAATACCACTGTAGTTTCCTCTACAGCAATCATGCTGCTTGTATCTCTGAATTGTCTTCTCCCTAGGTACTGGTGGTCTTCTCTCTATTTTATGCTGCATATTACTGCAGTCTATTAATACTGGCCTGTGACTTGTATGCTTCTGTTTTCTTCTTCTATCAATTATTTGAACATATTCTAGTGAAATGCTAAATTAGTTATTTGGTAAAGACCATTTTCAACCATGACCTGAACACAAAGTAAAAATAACAAAAGCAGTATGCCAAGAATAATACACATGCAATAAATGTACAATCAGCATACAATACAAAACATGTATTCTTTATATGTAATGTAATGTAATGTAATCAGTATAAATGATCAGGACTGACATTTTGGCATTCAGCAACTATCACTGCCTTAATGAATTCTGGCATTTTTCTCTGGCACAGAGAATGACCAATGTAGAAACAGTGTCACTTTCAAGTAACATCAGATGGAAAATGTTACTCTGAAGTAAGTTAGTAAAAGTTCTAGCCAAGCACACGACATGGAGTATATCAGTATGTGTGCGAATGGTGATCACTGCATGCCAGTTGGCTGTAAAGTAACAAGAATGATTGCAAACCACAGCAACAGTGTCAATCTGAGATTCTGCTCTGTGGATCTTCTTCCTTTCAAAGGTGCAGATGATGTGGCTGAGGATGTTGGTGTACACAGGATATTTGGCCTGTTTCTGTCTCACTTCAACAAGTATGTGCCCCTAGAACCGCTGCAGTGGCTGCTACTGAAAAGTTGTCACATGCAATTTTCATGCAGAACACACTCAGATCATGAGGGACAGTATTATTTTCCAGCTAAATATAGTAATTATGCTGGAGGGTATTGACTGCAATCTTAACAGACTGTGCCATGATGTCCATCTGTGACCTGAGCTGCAGGACTTGTGACAACCATAACTACACTCTGTTCCTGTGTGGCAGGTTGGATGATGTAATGCAAACACCTCTCTCTTGTCCTTGGGTGTATACTCCCACTTTGTATGCCATTTAGGAAACAGCAGAGCTGCATGCAGACTTGCTGACACTATAGCAGCCACTGTTATTCACCCATCAGTTGGCATTCTGTAGGTCCATAACATCAACTCAGTGTCAGAAGCATTCAGCCACACTTATCATGATGTTCTGTGTATCCTGCCAGTAAAATCTAAGTACATTACTCAATGCATGTTGGGCATGTGGCAGTTTATACTGCACATTTGGAACACTTCATGGTCTTGTTGTGCATCTGAGCCAGTGAAACTGACAGGAATGGTCAATATGTCATACAACTTCCTGCTGCTGCTGTGCATTGTTGAATTGGAGCTTCATAGTGATCCATTTGTCCTGTTGTATGTTTTTTTAACTATGATTAGTCTTGCACATGGTGCCTGCTCCTTCACAAGGGACATGATACAAGTATTGCTATTCTAACCCCTTGCACATGCATGTGCCAGACAGCCTGTTGCCTGTAGTCTACTGTGTTCTATAATATATTTTGCACAATCATACATACAAGAATAATTTAATATATTTACTTACTTCAGCCAATCCCACACTAGACGTGGTGTTGCACACCCGCTGTTTACATGCATTATTATTGCCTAGGATGTCTTGCTGCTTCAATGTTAGCATTTTTAAGGTGGATGTCATATTGGTATAGTGGTGTTTGTGTTGCCATTGCTTCTATTTATATAGTAAGACAAACAGAACAGGCAAAAAAATGAAGCACATCTTGGTGGGGTTGTATTGTAGAGCCTCACCCATTTTGTTTAGACACTAGAACTGCAGTTTTATTTCTGCAAACTCCCAACTGATTATATTGTAGCTGCAGTTTTTGTTTCACTGTGTGCACTCTGTTGTTTTTCATTCTTGGATTAGCTTCAGAAGACATGACTCCGGAGTGCAGTTTGCATGTCTTGCAACATACATGAATTATTTTGCACTTTCAAATGCATGATGCATGGAAGAGCAAAGACATATGTGAATATGATAGCCGCTAATGGCATGACACACTCATGTTTTCTATGGCCCTTCTGTAATGTGCTCTGATGTCACAAGCAGAGTACATAGAACAGCATGCCAACTGTGGCTGAATGCCTGTGACACTATGATTATAATGCATGCTTTTTTTTTTTTTTTTTTTTGCTTCTATGACATTTAGTAACATAAAGTTCCTGCAAGGCTGGTGTTGCCTCATCCTATATCTTGGGTATTTAGATGCACTTGTTTACAAGCTGCAGCATACTTGTAGGGGACTGATTTAGTATTCAGCTTGCTGACAACTGTTTGATACAGGTTGTGTCACCTGAGAGTTACCGCCACACTCTAAATGCAAGTATTAATGCTGCTGCAGCCCGTCCTTGCAGGGGGATTAAGTGCCCCCTCATCTTTCATCTGACTATCCTTGCAAAGTTTGCAGAGAAGGTTTAAGATACATCTGTTCATTTCGGAACAGTCATATTGCCATTGCATGGTAAGGGAGCTACACAGAATTTTTGTCCTGAAGAGTCTATATACAGTCCTGGCATGTACAGGTGCTACTTTTACTTTCTGTTGGCCAGCTGCTACCAGCATATTCAAGATACAGCTCTATTGTGGCCCATTATAATTATTTGTTCTCAGACTTATCAGCATTGTGTTAAGCTACTGGTCAGCCACTCATATCTGCTTAGTATGTTTAATGTGTCTTTTTTAAATAATTTTCTTGGTTTTATATGTCCATAGGCAGCAACTATTTTTATTTTTTTAAGTGCATAAAATATGCTCACCGTCATGTAGCTGTGTGATGTTGATTTTGCTAACATATTCTCTGTAGAGTGCTGGACTGTGTTGTGCTTCTGTATGGCACTGCATTTGCAATCATGGCATTCTACAATATAAATTAAATAACACATTTTGCCCAAAGTTCTAATGTTGTCAAAAAAATTATAGGAAATGCAAAAACAGACAATGTAATCCATCACAAGAACAAATCCATACCACAAGAAAAACAAATTATTTTGTTGTAAAAGCTTTTGGAAAACATTTTGCATAAAAATACTCAGCTAAAATGGGAGTAGCATCATTTGCTGTAGTACAAAATTAACTTTAAATGCACTTCTGTTTTTCTCAAAATGCAATTGCATCTACAGATATAAAAAGATAGTTTGTATAAAAGAGTACATTACATTATAATATGTTGTCATATGTGGGTCAGAGCAGAAGTTATGATGTTTATAAATTCTTGAGAAAATAGTAAGTTTAGCAACAGCACTTTATTTTAATTAATCCTAAGGTATAATTTGGTTCCTCAACATATTATTTATGCATTTCTTGCTAACCATATTTTTGTAATTAACTCATCACTAAATCCAAACAGTCTATGAACAAATATTTACTGTCCAAATACATTGCAAAAAGTTTAGATTTAAACTGTACATCAAGAAATGTTTGATGTGTTATTACAGAGTATGCAAATTGTGTTGGCGGTCATAAATTACATACATAAAGTTTAATTTAAAAAGTGTTATTCCACAATTTTATTTTGTTTATCTGGTGCAGCAGTGCACTTTCTGTGGTTTGTATAATCTGCAGAAAAATAGTAGCTGTGACCATCATAAATCTAGCATTCATCCAAACTTTTAGCATAAAAATTAATATAGGACAAGCCAGCACAAGTACTGAAGGTAAAATGCATTAAGTGGCAATATCAGCATGAGTATAGATACAGCATCTGAGATTGAAATATAATCTGTATAAGTAGCCAGCACTAGCATGGACTGTGCCTGCCCCCTCAAAGGACTGACAGAAATGGTATTAAAAAGAGCATCATATTTGTGCAATTAATATTCTCAGTGCTCTGTCCTGTGAAATTAATAACATTTTACTCCAAGACCACAAGACATGAGTGTACATTTTCAGAGATAAACCAGGAGCGCTGTCTGGTTAAGTGACTAGCTCAGTCATGGTGCAGGCAAATGCAAGTAGAAGGAATCACCTACTACCCTTTGCTTACAGGAAGCAGCTCATTAACAGTTGAGAGGCCTAATCTGCTAAGACAGCTCAAAGCCAGAATCAGTAAAGTCAGTTCCACTGAGACCAATAGCCCTGATGGGAAACTCACTCCCTCATGGGAGGGAAATTCACCTACTTACTTCATGAAAGGGGCTATGTCCTTTGCACCCCAGTCAAATTAACTCTGAGATTACAAATCTTGGCATAATTTATAATGCATTCAGTTAGCCGCCCACTTAGACTATTAGGTCTGTAGAAAAGGCTTCACTGAGATGGTTTATGACAGACAGTATGCATAACAAAAGTCTCATTGAGGATTAGTTTCAGACCCCACCATAGCACCACCACTGCCCTTCTATCTTTTGTAGATACTATCAACAAAAATCGAAACAACAACACTTTCTCTTCCGCTCTTTTCATTGACCTCTCTAAAGCTTTCGACATGGTCAACCACTCACTCTTACTTCACATTCTTAAATCTCTCTCTTGTGATAAACTGGCCACTAGCTGGTTTAAATCTTATCTTAGCAACAGACAACAAGCAGTAATTTGGGAAAACCACATCTCATCTCTCTTGCCTATATCCATTGGAGTTCCCCAGGGCTCCATTCTGGGTCCACTGCTGTTCTCCTCTTTATTAACGACCTTCAAACTGCTATCCCACAAGCTACCTGCATACAATATGCAGATGATTCTACCCTAATCTGCACAGCCCCTTCCTCTACTGAACTGACCTCATTGACCCAAAACACCTTTAACACAGTAGAAACATGGTTTTCTACACGGTTTCTCCTACTAAATGCCAAAAAAACCAAACTTCTCCTCTTCTCCCCCACCTCTCGCTCCCCTCCTTTAAACTTCTCCATTTCCTCAAACAATGGCACCATCATCTTACCTGATCCTACCACTAAACTCTTAGGTATAACCATCGACAATAATCTTTCCTTCGATCAGCATATTAATAACACCATCAAGACTGTTAACAAAAAAATTGGATCCCTATATTGCATCAAACCTTTTCTAACCCCAGCAACTAGAACCAAAATTGCTCAATCTCATCTCCTATCTACTCTCCTATATGCTTCCCCCATTTATACAAACCTCAAAAAAATCAATCTTAATAAACTTGCAACTTGTTACAACAACATAGCTCGCTTCGCCACTGGTAACCCCTTTAGGACCCACCATTGTATAAACCTAAAACAACTTGGCTGGCTCGAGTTTCAAAACTACCTAATAATCCCTCAACTCACTATAGCCCACAACATACTATACCTTCCTGACAACACCCCTATAATCTCTCAACTTCTAATCCCTTACAACAATCTCAACTCACTTCGCTCTTCTAGTAAAATTATGACAAAATCAATAAAAGTAAACAATACAGCAGGTGGTTCTCTATTCACTAACACTATAGGTAGAAGTTGGAATCTCTTACCTAGTGACATTACCTTGACTACATCCCTGCCTCTATTCAAACAGAAAATTAAACTTTTCTACCTAAACCACTGGCTTTGTTCCTGCGATGCACCTGATTAACCTTTTCTATACACACTTCTTATCTATTTTTGCCTGTTCCTCCCCTCTTTTAACCTTTCTAATTCTAACTATGCATAATTTATGTAAAATTGCTAATAAGTAATTGCATATATTTAATGCAAATATGTAATGAACTACATATGGTGTATATGTCTCTCTTTAAAACTAGCCTTCCCTCCGGATGGTCTTTTTAATTCTAAAATTTTGCTTTTATTAGAAGTAATGTTTTTTATGTAATGTACTTAGTATTTAGTGGAGCTTTTCTCCTCGGGCCTCTGCTGAAAATGGACATGTATCCAGCCAGACTAGCCCGGTCAACAAATGTAAAATAAATAAATAAATAAATAAAATAAATAGTTAGTGCATTGGGCCTTTCAAAGGTATGAATGCCTTAAAAGACAAAAGGGAATTGATATGCTCCTTTCTATACATAAGTATCCTCAATGATGTTACACAATAAACAATGCTTAGTGCAGCATCTCAGTGTTAGTATGGATACAATTTTATGTGTGATATGTAGTTTCTACTTTAGCACTAAAAGCATGTGCCTTCCCTTATATCAGAATTCACAGATAGATGACATGCAACCTGTCACTGTGTGCTCATATAGTTTTTATTTCTATGCTATTTTTGTCCCTGTTAATCTTCCTGTGACTGTCACTTATGAAACCCCCATGAACCATTTATTTCCCTCATATCCAATGCTGTAAGTCATAGGAAGTGGGAGTCAGGTATCAAGTGCCCTCTTCTTGCAGGGCAGCATGTGTAATGTAGTGCCTGCTAATCTCGGCCTTCTCACAGGCACATTCATTGGCAAACCCTATTTTCCTAACAAGAATGAAAGAAAGATAAAATGTCTGTGTTTGTTTATGTGCATCTGTGACTACATGTACATGCTATTTCATACTTAGGTGCCTGTTACATTTCTGAGAACCATAGGTATCATGCTTGAATTGCTGAACTGCTAATAACAAATGGTGTCCACCATTGTGGTATTATCCATTCTTTGAGGCAGATGCACCTCAGAATTAGTAAGCATAGTTAGTAACAGGTGTGAGGGACACAGGTTTGGGGAGAGAAGCACCCCCACAAAGTAACTTTATTATAGTTTTGGTAAGTTTCAGATGTCACTGTTTTAATGGAACCTTCAGAATTTACTTTCCATTAAGATCAGGATTCACTGCTGTATTTCTAATTATTCTGATGTGATAATTAATATATGCATTGTTTAAGCTGAACTGAATCATTTCAGGAAAGAAAATTTGTTCTGTGTCACTGAAACTTGTATTATGACATGAACTATGAGCACTGTTAATTAAAGTTGCTAACAAATGTTACTAATTATTTAAGGTTTGAAAGCTTCTTCTCTGTCTTTATTTTTCTTACACTTTTTTCAATTTGTCATTTTTTTCTGTAACTGGAAGTACATATTTCAGACAAAGCTGCAAAGACTTATGGCTGGGTCTTATAGATCATAAAAAGAAGTTATGTACTTACCATAACATTCCATCTGTGTTGTCCATTTTCATTCTTCCTTGACTGTTGGGTTTGGATCTGAACCTCTGATCCAACTCGGCTGTTACTAAAGCTTGTGGTAATCAAAAGCTCTCAACCTTCTCCCTTACGCATAATGCACCAACCCTTAACATACTCCAGATCTTGCTTGCTGATTTTACATGAAGTAGTATCTGCCAATGTACATATATAAAGACCCATAAATTTGTATAAGTCCTGCAGAGGGAACTATGGATCTCAATCATAAATATCAATGGTGTCCTTACAATATCTCACTCTTCCAGATGATTGGATGGGGGTTGGTGGGCGGAAAGTTGAAGAAGTCTGAAAATGGACAGATGGATCATTATGGTGAGTACATAATTTCTTTATCTGGTGTTGTCAATTTTCATTCCATCTACAACTGTGGGAACAGAGTCCCCAGCTAACTAAAACCCTAGGTGGGCTCTAAAGAAGGATATTCCTGAGCACATTTGAGCAAAAAGCTGCTCTGTCCCTTGAGACCAGATCTAATTTGTAAAGAATGATAAAGGTATGGGGATTTGCCCAGACTGCAGCTCACATATGTTGTCCATGGAAGCCCTGGATAGAAACACAGAAGAAGTTGCCATGAACCTGGTTAACTGGGTACTTACATGTTTAGTTAAAGTTAGACCCAGTCTGTGATAGGTAAAAGAAATACAATCAGTCAGCCATCTGGTTAGAGTTAGTTTTTCAACTGGCTTACCCAATTTCAAATCTGCAAAGGAAACAAACAATTGCTCTGTTTTTCTGATTTCTTCTGTCCTATGTAAATAAAAAATGTAATTGTCTGAGAGCATCCAATAAATGCAACATATATTCACCTTTGTTTGCAAATTTTGGAAAGAATACTGGCAAATTAATGGACTGATTGATATAACATACACTAGTTCATAATGTAACTCTATCCTTATGAAAAATCAAGTAAGGAGGTTTCAATTAAAATGCTTGAAGTTATGAAATTATTTTAGCTGAGGTAATAAGCACTAAAAATATAGTTTTCCAAGTCAGGAACTTAAGGTCACATTTAGCTGCTGGTTCAAAGGGGGAATGAATTAAGGCTTTCAGTACCAAGGTCAAATCCAATGTTGGACTAGGGACTTTATATGGTGGTCTCAATAGAAGAGTTGCTCTCAAGAATGCTTTACAAAGTTTAGAAGAGGCCACAGAAGAATTTTCAAATCAAATATGAAAATTAGATATTGGCGCTAATTGAACCTTAATGGTACAGAAGCTCACCCCTTCATTAAAGTTCAAAGCTAAAAATTCATGTATGTTATGTATTGAAAACAAAGGTCAATATGTTTTTGTTGTGCTCAGCAAATAAACCTTTTCCATTTACTTGTATAACCCTTTCTTGTTGAAAGTTTATGGGAAAATAAAAGGACATGATGGACAGGAGAATGCAGCATCAGTTGTCTGGCTAGTAATGGAATTGGAGAAACCATCCTTTTAGCTTGAGGTTTGAATTATCTAGATGAACAGCATCTGCTAGATGTGACAGGAGATCTGAAATTGGATCAAGAATCCAAGGTTGGCAAAGACGATAAGGCCATAGGAAGGGAAACCAAATCTGATGAGGCTAGTAAGTATGACTTTGCTGTTCAACCTGGTGACTTTTAGCAGGAATTTCAGAATTAGATCATTGCTGACCTTAGACATAGGCCAACTAGTCAGCTTTTCAAGCAGGGGTGCTTTTCCAGGTTTTATTTGTTCTTTTTTTTTTGTAGTAAAGAAATGGTTTCTTTAAAATATGTTAAATGAATACAGGAAAAACTGAAGAGTAAGACAAACTATAAGAAAAGGGAAAAAAGTAATCTGGATGGTGGAGGTAGACTGGGATGGGGGCACTGGGTGATGTGGTGAGTGCTGTGGAGCCATTTTGCCTAGGGCACCAGCTGATCAAAGGCCAGACCTGATTAGAGTTATTGGTGGGTAAGCATAAAGTAAACCAGGAGCCTATCATGAAATAGAGCTTCCCAAGATGATTCCCCCTGTGTGGGGATTAGGGCAAAGTAGCTGCTGCATTTGATGTTTAGCAGAGTAGCAAAAAGATTGCAGCAAGGCTGGTCCCATTGGCAGAAAATCATTTCTGCCATTTTCCTGTTCAGAGACCACTCATGAGGTAGAAGAATAGACCTGCCCAATTAGTTTGCTATCTTGTTGGATTTCCGTGGAATGTGCTTTGCTATGAGAAAGCGGTTGGCCCGTTGCCACACTCTGAATGCTTCTTAACACAAGGATAAGATCTGGTCCCATCCTTCTTTGTTGATGTAATAAACCACTGACATATTGTCTGTTTAGGTCACAATTGTCCCTAAGGGAAGAGAGTTCTGAAAGGCCTGCAATACTAAAAACACTGCTCTCATGTCTAGGACATTGATATGCACGTTGGACTCTTCAGGGGGACCAAGTGCCTTGGATTGTTCTCTCTAGAAAATACCCATCCACCCAATCTGGGAAGTGTCCATGGTCAGTATGGCCTTGAGCTGAGGGAGAATGATAGGATGGACTTGTAGAACTTGATCCAAATGATTCCACTAGCAGAGGTATTTCTTGCATGCCTGAGTGATCCTTATTTGTGTTGACATGTGCTGGCAAAGAATGGGCCATTGTGTTGCTAGCAACCTTTGAAGAATTCTCATATGAAACCTTGCTAGTAGAACTAAAATTATGGCAGCTGACATTGACCCCAAGGCTTGAAGGATCAACCAGTCGGAAGCATTAGTACTGCAAATTATTCTCTTCACTTATAATCTTATAGTCTGTACTCTTAATAGAGGAGGAGAAGCTGTCACTGATGTTGTGTTGAAAACTGCTCCTGTGAGTTCTAAAATTTGAGTTGGTTGTAAGTGAGACTTTTCTTATGGTTGTCCCCAGATGAAAACACATCTGAAGTACATGATCTTGTGACCTTATTAACAGATGCTTGGTTGAGGTGGCAATGAGCCAGTCATCTAGATATGGAAACAATCTGAATCCCTGCAGTTTCAAGTGAGTTGTCACCACTGCCATGCATTTGGTAAACACCCTGGGGCTGTGGTGAGGCCAAAGTGCAGTGCTCTGAACTGGTAGGGACTGGCTCCCAGCCAGAAACATAAGTACCTTCTGGAATGTCTGTTCATCCTTATGTGATAGTATGCATCCTGAAGGTCTACCAGGTGCATCCAGTCATCCTTGATGAGGAAGGGGAGAATGGACTGAACCATGACCATCCAAAACTGATTTGTTCAAGATGCTGAGATACAAAATTGGTCTCCAGTCCCCTGTTTTCTTTGGCACTAAAAAAAATCTTGAGTAAGTTCTGGATTATATCTGGTCTGGTGGGACCTCTTGGATGACTCATTTTTCTAGCAGCTTTTGAATTTCTAGCACTGCTTCTTTCCTTTGGCTGGGTGGAACATTGGAAATGTTGTATATAGTTGCAGGATGAAGGGAAAAGGGAATTATATAACCTCTGGAAATAATCCTCTGCACCTGTGTATCTTTTATATCTTGCCAGGCTCTCTGGTGCAAGGATAGTTGACCTCCGATTGCCTTCAGAGGGGGACAATTGGGCCTTTTCAGGTGTGCTAGTAGAGTCTATAAGAGAAAGAGTCTCAGGACCCCTGCTTTTCTGGGCCTGATCTGCTGAGAGGGTGTCATCATTCATTAAGTTCTCCCCATGCCCCTAGGGGAACTTTCTCTATGTGTGTCCTGGAAAGAATCTTGGTACTTTCTGAACCACAGTTTCCTACCACCTCATTGATTCCTAGAAAAGGATCTTTGAGGAATTGAAAAACATATGCCCACTGCAGAGAGGATCTTTCCATCCTTCTCACATCTGGATAATTTGTCCTTCACATCTGGGCCGAACAATGAACTGCTGTCAAATGGACCATTGATGAACAAGGATGTGAAGGGCTCCACAAAATCACTAAGTGTATCCAATCATGCCTTCTAATGGATATGCCTGAACCCCCTGCCCCTGAGGCATCTTTGGCTGCATGCGAAATAAGCTTCATGGATAAATTTGAGAAGGATTGGAAGGTAGCCAACTAAAAGGTCACAGATGATTGGCCCTCAACAGAAATGGTCCCTGAAAGGGATTTTGAAAGTTCTTTGATCAAGTCATTTTGCAACCTAGTAAAATGTGCCAAATACTTCAGCGACCTAAGAGCAAAAATCAGTGAATTATTGATAAGCTTCCCAATCCTGCCCATCGCCCTAGACTTCCTGTTAGGGAGATTAACAGAGGAACTTATTTTGGCAAGTTTCTTCTTGGTCGCCACAGCCATGACCATGGGATTCATGGGCACTACCTTACTCCAAAATTCCTTCCCCACAGGATCAGCCAGAATCCTTTCTGGCCTCTTATGTATTAGCTCAATGGAGTCAAGCTCCTTCCATGCCTACTGAGAGACCAAATCAATGAGCTCATTGGTGGGCAGAGTAACCCATAAGGTAGATGGATCAGCTCCAAAGGTCTCCAAAAATACTGACTCCTCTGGTGAAGGGTTGCTGGGGGTCCAACCACCTCTCTCTTTAAGGATCTGAAGGATCTCTACAAATGAGATGTCTTCTGGAGGTGATCATGTGTGACCTTTGACCTTCATTGAAATTAGTATCCTCAGTGACTGACTCTTGTGGAAAGTCCAATTGCCTCCTTTTTCACTTTCTCTTCCTAGGGACTTCCTCAGTGGGTGCTCCAGGAAAGTGTCAGAAGAGACTATGAAACCCTGCTGGGTGGTCTGGGGGGTCTCAAACTGGCTATCCTTGTGGAGTAAAATAATGAGGTTCCAAGCACAGAGACATCTGGAGCTATACTGAAGATCCAAATGGGGTTGGGTCTATCAGTCCTGTTGGGGCAAAAAATACCATATTCACTACCTCCAAGACAGACTGCTCTGGAGAGAAGAAATACCTCAATGTCAAGAAGGCAGGATTTTGGACCACTCTCTTCCCCACCCGAAGGCAAGCTCCCCAAGCAGGAAGTCTGAACCAAGCTATCCAGTGCTGAAGCACCAAGGTGCACAGATGGCTATGAGGCCTTCATAGTTAACTGCAACTTTTCGGATCCAAAAAGGAAGCTTCAGCGATGAGAACCATCCAGATCTGAAGATGTCAGGGCCACAACACTCAGAGTTATCTGTGGATCCAAAGATAATATTATCATTGGAGCCAAGTCAGATGGACTCAGAATGCTCAGATCCCAGTACTCTGAAGCAAGCAAAGAGATTAGAGAATGAGTATGAAGTGGTGGTGTGGTAGATAGATGGGCCTCTTGAATCAAAGTGGTAGGAGCCAGTAAAACACCCACCTGGATCTACACTGAGAGGAACTCTCACATCATTCTGTCCACATCTTCCTCAGTCAAACTCCTGGAAGAATGATACGAGGCAAGGGAAGGTGACTTTGATCGGTGCCTTTCCATAAAAGGGGAAGGGACCCTGGAAGGCACAGGGTCAGAAGAAGAAGAATGCCTGGCTTTTTGAAGAACAGTGGGACCCAACACATTCAGATCTGCAGGTTTCTTTGCTGGCTCCAAGGATGTAGGATCCATCAGTTTCTTTTTTTTCAGATATGAATAGGAGGAGCTTTGAGAGCTTCTCAGATCCGATTTTGATCTCTTCCTAGAAGGCTTCATAGTCAGAGTCAAGGAAGTGGAAGGCTTCAGAGACTGAGATTTGGACTCCCTAGTTTTAACCTTGGGAGACTGTGCCCCAGTGCTAGCTTTACCAAAGGATGATGGCAACTAACCTTTCAGGATAAGCTTGTTTTTTTCTATCCATAAGAGCTCTGGGGTTGAAATTGTGGCAAATGGAGCAATCTTCTTGAAGAAGCTACAGGCCTAAGTAAGTACACAAAGAGTATGGTCATCTGAAAGAGACAATTTGTTCCCACATTTCAGACACATTTTAATGCTGGAAGAACCCATCTCAGCCATGCCAGTGACAATAGCCAAAAAAACAGCAATACAAGTT
This sequence comes from Protopterus annectens, assembly GCF_019279795.1. Classification (NCBI taxonomy): domain Eukaryota; kingdom Metazoa; phylum Chordata; order Ceratodontiformes; family Protopteridae; genus Protopterus; species Protopterus annectens. The sequence continues at coordinate 899,114,684 of NC_056737.1, forward strand.
AAGATTATTTTTTTCCTTACAAAGGAAAAGGAAAGTCAGAAAATACCAACAATGACAGTAGAACTACACTAGCATGTATAAGCAAGAAAAGGGGGGACTACCAACAATCGCATTGTTAAAGTTTACAAATAAATAGCAAAGAGTTTTACCTTTTAGTCTCGAGTAAATAATAATGCTTCGGGATGTTCAAAGTGTTGGTTTATTTCATAAACAGTGCTAGGTGACTGCCTGTCAAGATTTTCAAATCAGGCAGAAAGAACAAATGAAAAAACAGTACACATATACCTTTTCTTATCAATTTCATGCATGCAGAACTTTGACTTTACATTACTTTCTACAAATCAATGTATTTAAAAATTTCCTCAGCCCTTGTGATTCTCTATTAGAGCTTCACGTGAGCACTTAAAAAGTATCCCTTTTTAAAACATAGACCACCTGGTCTAAGAATTTATCTTTTAACCTTGTAACATTCAATACCAGTACACACTATCTTACAGCTATCCTTACAAAAACTCATTCCCCAGCCTGAGAAGACCAAAGTGTATTGTTAAATAATCTGATTTCAAAAGACTCCTGGCACATTTTTTTGTTTTCTTTATTAGTATTCTGCAGCTAGAGTCTTTAATCATAGTATAACATCATAACATCCCTTAACTCCTTCAGCACTTGCTTTATCTTCAGCTGTCAGGGCAGAGAGAGTGCAATTGTAAGACACTTGAAATATAAAGCTACAATGTATGTGAAAATATCCCCTGGATTCAGCAAGCAGCCGTGCAGGAATAAGCTATTCCTGCATAGCAGGGACCATTTCTGTTCAGCACGGCAGCATGGCATGCATATGTATGAAGGCACGCTGCCATGCTCTGAAACAGACATGGTTCTGTGGACAAGTGCAGGGGCTGTGTCTGAGAGCAGACCTCTCACAATACTCACACCTCCCTGCACTCAAGAATTGCCTTTAGGCAATTTAAAATGAGTTAAAATGCTTGTAACACCCCCAACCCATCAGGGTAACAAATCTGGTCAAACCCATAAGGGACAATCCTCCCTACCAAGCCAAAAGTTGATAGAATAACAGCTGTAGCATTAGCACTTAGTGCACACCTCCAAACCCATCAGGGTAAGGAATGTGGACAAAGCTATAAGGGACAATCATCCCACAAAGGAGAAAGTTTATAGAATAACAAGTTCAGCATTAGCATGGATATTCTGAAGGGTACAAAAAAAAAACACAATAAATACATTTTTTAAACATGCAATATAGTTTAAGTGCAGCTGTGCGGGTGTGTCCATTGCTTAACAATGCTTAGTCCAGCTTAAACAGCAGAAGAAGTTAAATAGCAAGAGACATCCAACATAAGAAGTGCTGCAATAGTGTAGTGGTAAGAATGTATGCTTTGCAAACAGCCATTTATGGTTTGATCCCCACTGTAACCAGTTTGCATGTTACATGTGAAAGCAGCACATAAACATTTCTTTTTATAATTAGCTACAAAGTAAGATATATTTGTTAACCAGAGTACTGTAGTAGGTCCAGATGTGAGGTGTCAGTTTAATAAAGTTGTGAAACCCCCATGTAAACACAAGTTCTCCATACAGTATAGCCATATATGAATAAATGTAATGAAAGTACACTGGGGGGTGTCAAGGACAGTAAACAAATTTATAATATGTAATGAATGATGAATCAATCCCATACAGCAGATAGTCCATAAAATAAAAATATAAGCAATACTAAGCATTGCACAGCTCTACTTACCAGGTGTAAGCATTGTGTAAATATGACTGCTAAGCAATGAGTAGCCCAGCTAAGTGGATTTGCCCATTGCTAAGCAGAGCTGAACCTGACCCTTTAAGCACTGCCAACCTTAGCTAAGCAGGTTTGCCTGTAGCTTAGCTTAGCTCAGCATATTCAAAACTGTCCAATCACGGTAAAGGGCAGGAAATCAGCCATATTTAAACACCGCAAGTGGGAATACAGCTCATAACTGGTTGCAGTTTCCCACTAAAGGCAGTATGGCAGGTGTTGGAGAGGGCATAAGCTTCCGGGCGCAGCGCTGGGGCATACAGGAGCCCAAGGTCATGGTAGGATTCCTGGTAAAAAAAACATGATGAGAGACTGCTGCAGGGCCAGTACCAGGGCTCTCAGTATAAAGTGGAAGCCTGGGACTGTCATAACAGTGATCTAACCAGTGCCACTGGTATCCCTTGGACTGGTGAGCAGGTCCGGTACCACTATGTCGATTTGAAGTGGAGGAAGAGGGACCTCTTGGACGACTGGGTCCAAGAAGCAAGGCAGAGGGGTGGGGTTCCAGCAGTGTGTAAGTATTCATTTCAATAACTGTTTACCAAAGCCAAGCCTGTGTATGTGATGGATAGGTATGCCTAAATATTTCTCTATTCCCTTTACAGCTGCAGCTGAGTGGGCTGTGAATCAGGAAGCCCATGCCAGTAGGTTGCAAAGGCTGCATCGCGAGGCTGGTGAGTAACAATCCTGCTTGTAGTAGTCATGCCAAATAAATATAAAGTAGTAGAAAGTCACCTGGCAGTATAAAAACTGTGTATGAGTTGTACTGAATAAACCAGACAATATGACAGTAATAGTCCCATATAGGTGATACTTAAATAAAACCGTAGTTGCCTGGCAATAAAGTTCTAAATCCTAGACTGGTTGTGTTTACTCTGGTATTGTATGACATTTAGTGTTGCATTCTCTGAATATTAATGTTGTGTTAACCACTGTTACCCACACTGTGCTACATAAAAAAATATGTCTAGGAATGTCTGTATAAGACTGTTGTAAGTACAGGTCAGATTATACAACCAAGAGAGACGTAGACAGAAAACACTGAAAGAATAAACAGCAGTTTCTAAATAGCTCACTCTGATGAAACACAAATTGCTGTATTTTTAGCACACACAGCCATGGCTAGAATCCTGGGAGTGGTAGTAAGCTGTATGCTTAATTATAGCTCTCAACTGTACAGATTTTCACAGAATGTCGAGATAATTGGTTCATATTTTTGTCCTGTTCTTCTTTCTCCCTGGCAAATCACTGGGGTGATCTCAGAATTGTAGTCACTAAATAATGACATACATTTGAGTTTCAGACTTCAAATCCTTCAAAAAATGTATACTAAAACAAATCCTGTTACTCTAGCAACTCTCTAAGTTTATAAGAGCAATATTCAAAATATGTTCATATTTGTACGCCCATGTTGTCAAGCTTTGTCCAGATTTTTTGCATTAAGTGATTGAGAGGTATGTGCATAATTTTAACTAGGAATCTGGGAATATGTGTATAAACAGTCAGGTAGTGTTAACAAACATTCCCCCACAGGTCTTCCAGATAAGAAAACTAAC
>NC_056737.1:899123046-899163046 GCF_019279795.1 Protopterus annectens
GACATCAATATTTGCTGTAATAATATCCTACTGAATAAATGCTATGAACATAGCATTTGGCTGTGTCTGCAGTGGGCCATAACTGTCAACTGTGCAGATTTGCACAGAATGTCAAGATAGAGCCATCATAGTGTTTTTTCTGTTCCTCCAAACATCTATATTAGTCTGGCAAATAGCTGAAGGTGTAAGTAATGAAGTCATGACAGACATATGAGTTTCAGACCTCACCACCTTCAGAACAGTCATGGTAATGCAAAATGTATCTTGCACAAACTTCATAGATTTGTAATAGGCATATCTACAATATGTCCCTATACCCCCCCCCATGTTAGGCTTTGTCCACATGTGATGCTCTAAGAGGTGGGTAGGTTGGGTCACAGCTCAGGAGTATGACACACCCTGGGAAAGGACAGCTCACATATGGCAACTACTCGAGTGTCTGTCAGTCATGTTTGTGCCACTGCTAGGCCAGTAATGGAATGTTGCCCATATCCATATGTTACAAGTGAATATGAGTATTATACATGTTTGTATTGTAAATCTAGGATATCTATATAGGGCATGAGCATAGTAAAGCACTGTTGCAGATGTGTGTGTTAAACTGCATGTGATATATTTTATTAATAACATTCAACTGTACAGTGTTCTTCTGGACAAAATTCACAGTTGTGACAGATATCTGTAGTCATTTAAACATATCCTCATTTTATGGCATCTATATTGATACGTTATCAAAATTGGCTTCCCTGTTTTGTTACCCAGTGAGGTAGACCAATGAACAGAAGTCATGGTATAATAGGTTGAGATGTATGAGTGAGCTGCAAGACTGTAAATACAGTGTGCCATAATGACATAGAACATAAATGTGTACCAGGTATCCCCTGAGCATGTGTACGTATACGTATGTTCAGCTGAAAGGCACATAAGTAATAACGTGGGTCACAAGCAGTCCAGAAAACAGGATGTTTATGTTGCACATGTGTGTAATATCACTGTCACTGCATACAGCAAAATAAAATGTGTACTGCTACTGATTGTTGCATTGTCATGACACTGATATGGGTACTACAGTAAGCATGCTTATCACATAGTAATCAGAGAAGTGTATAACTGTGTTATGACCCACTGTCCATGCCTACCACTAACAGCTATATCAACATCTATATACACTGGATATCATAGTGTGCACACCCCTGCTGGAATGCCAGGTCTATGTGCTGTATGCCAATGAGACCACAGAAAGTCATGTCAAAATGTTTCTCACCTCAAATGTCACCCATAACCTGTACAATTCTATTGAAAAAGAAACAAAGCTGTTTAATGGAAGGTGAGCAACCATTGTCAAGTGAAGATGTGATATGATGTTAGAGTACAAACCAAGACAAAGGGATGCTGTAATCATCTCAGCAGGTGTTTACAAAACAGTGTAAGGGTGTGCACACACATTCAACTGACTTACTGTACTGAGTATTAATTCTCGTATGTTTCCACTGGACAGGTTGTGATGTTCCCTATTGAACTGACCAGGCTATAGGACACATCACAGGTGGGGATTGTGTTGGCATGTGCTTTTGTGGGGTCATGTTCCAATTGCACAAGTACCATGCATTGTAACAGTGGTGAGTGCACTTCATATCCACTATAGTTATATGGAATCAGCAGTACCTTACCTGTACAACCATCCTCCACCAACAATAAGGTAATCCCCCTTGGTGGACAGCACCATGACACAAAACACATAATAGGTTGCTATAGTGGCTGTACAGGGACATATAGGTGCAGACCACAACTTGGAAGCAAGTGCACCTCTATCTGAACAAGCATGTATGTTCACAGGTGACTTCCTGTAAGGCTGACTATGTCTAGAAATCAGACATATCCAAACCACCAAGGCCAATTGCAACAATGTCTACACATATGTACGCAGTCTCAGAGCCAGTAACACATGTCAATCTGTACTGGGGGTAAAGCACACCTCATACACACATGCCATGTATACAGGCAACCTGCATCAGACAGAATAGGTGAGAACAGTGTAACCTGTCCACAACATTAGAATGGGGGTATATGCACATCACCCACACTCCTGCCCTCATCAGTGGTGAGCATGGACATAATGCCGACTGATGGCACCAACAGTAAGTCTCCATGGGCCATGAGAACATCACAGATTGCCTCCTACATGAACACAGACATGTGCTCACAGTTCCTTCACACATTACAGTCAGACACACATGCCATCATCCATACACCATCCACATGGAAGATGGCCACTGTCATCCCTCTACACAGAAATGCATGGTGAATAGTGGATTATGCCATTAAGTATCCAACATTGGGGGGAACTGGACAGGTCAGGGCCAGGAGTGTAATGCAAGATGTCATAGCCATGATGGCTTACAGTGTTATGGTATAGTCAGGATTATTTGCAAGTAATATTCACTGTTGATGTGCATGTGGACAACCATATGAGGTTGTGTGACCTTTTTTCCTGTTTATGTCTTTCAGGTACAATGTCCCAGGAATGTCTGCCCACATTCACAAACCTGGAAAATAATGCAATCATCCAGTATGTCATCATGCATCATGCCATCCTCTTCGGCCAAAGGGCACAGGATCTGCAGGAGAGGACCACCCTGTGGAACGAGCTCATCCACAGGGTAAACACTGTCGGCCTGCACAACTGTAATTATGAGCAGGTGTGACATACATGCTCTGATCTGATCCACCACACCTGTCAGCATGCTGCTGCAGGTTAGGATGGACCAACTAGCCACAGGTGGGGGTCAGGTCATCCAGCCCCCACTGACAAATGCTGAGGAGCTCATCGCCAGCCTTAGGACACCTGCCAACCAGCCAAGCCAGAGGCTGAAGACAGCATTGTGGAGGTAGGTGCCACCCACACAATGGACGAGGAGCATGCAGGTAAGGCCCCAGGGAAAATTACTAGACAACTGTTGCTTATCCATTTTCATCTGTAAAGTATCTACATGCATATGTCAGATAAGATAGTCTGGTGCTGCAGTGTAGTAATGAACAGACGTGCATAATCTCTAGTATTGTGGGTTTGTACTGTTGATGTGCTGAAATGCTGCTCTCACATTGTGCCAATGCCACAGATGTGGCTACTGACATTACTTCTGCCTGACAGCTATTTAGTTCCCTCTGGTATACAACTGGGGCAGCAGCCTGTAGCTGATGAGTATGGAGTTGTTTTGTTCAGGTTTGCCAATACACCAGCCATGTTATGGCCATGCTATTTGCCATGCACACATTTAATGCAACTACCAATAATGCATGCTGTACATGTTCACTTATTGTTTGTGTTAACTACATTGCATCACAGTGGTCACCATGGTGGCATATCTGAAGGGTATATAAGAGTCCTGCAGTATACCTAACAACCTCTCAGTGCAAGATGTGTGGACAGAGATGAACATAATGGTGGGACAAATGGCCTACAGCAAGGACATGTCTGAAACATTACCCTTGTATAGTGATTACAATAGTGTATACACCACTATTACAATGGCAACTGTTCCTGATATAAACAACGGCAAATCACAATACCACATTCCACACCTTTTATAACCTGTAATGTGATCCTAACATGAGCAATGAATGTGTAATATGTAATCCTATGTTAGGACAACAAATATGGGGAATACATACCTTAACAAATACTGGAAGCATATCTGTGCACACACTCCAAATAAGATATTGTGGAAGCAACTTATGATGTACTGACAACATTCACTCTTCTTGAGTATGCACCTTCCATCAAGTACAGGGCCTCAATGTCACACCAAGTCATGGTCTGCTGTCCAAGAAGTATGTCTATGACATTTGCCCACTCACCTGGAACAGAGGCAACCATGGCTTGCACACATCTTACGAACCATGAAATTGATCCCATATCCGAAAGGTAGCACTTAGCTACCTCACCATTGCATATACCATGGCAAACAGTGCAGACAGTCATGTATGTATGTATGAAGTATGGGACAACATTTATGTAGAAAATAAACAGATGCCCATCTAAAACAGATGACAAAACATGTTGCAAACTTGTCATGGAGGTTGCCCAGAAACATGCAGCAACACTGAGGGACTGGCAGAAATGTCTAGCAAGCACTGCCTGTGTACTACCTGTGTTAACAATTGCCTGGATTCTGCATAAGTGTGGCCTATGGGTTAAGGTAATCAGATGGAAGAGTTGTCCCACATGATACATCATCCAGGTCTCTCTACAGGTAGCATAAGCATAACATCAAGTCTCTCAAAGGCATGTGTTGCAATGTGTAATGGTGTCATGAGGCCAAGGCTCAAACCTACAGACAGTATTTATAAAGATACATGTGGTGCACAAGCAACACTTCACCCCACCTCAGGGCCACCATCCCCAATATTTAGTTTGCTGGTGCCAGTGTACACATTTAGGTTTGCTGTTCATTAGCTGGAACTAGGCCAGTACACATGGAGTTTGGAATTTGAAACACTGCAAAATAATACTCATGTGTGGCCCATAGGTGTCAAGCATCTGCAGTAAGGCTGAGGATGGGAAGGGGTGTTGACTTAAAACACAACAGTGAACTGAAGCATACATCCAAAGCTTGCTAAGAATGGTTGTATCTGAACACAGTGAAGGTTATAAATTGTGCCAGACATAACCCTGACTCTAGAGCAATAGTAAAGCCACATTGTGACCTTCAAGGGCTGTGCACATGAGCTGATCTTGCAATCTGGCAGAGTTGGGGGACATCTGTAGGGCAGAGTGACCAAATACTGACAAGTGAAGATGGGACATGCTAGTATACCCCTTCCAGTAATAGTGACTGCTGTAGTTCACTTAACAGATGCTTCAACAAACCATTGTGTTAAGGGTGTGCATACTTATGCAAGCCACATATTATATCCATCTCATTCAGCATCTGCACAACTAATGCATGTGTTTGATACTGCATTGGATTGCACAGATCATATGTTACATATCAGGTATGTGTAATGTTAACAAATGCAATATTGTGGTCCCAATGCATATCATAGAAGAGGCTGGCATGTCAACAAGGGTGTGTACACTCCTCATATCCACATTAAGCTTTGAAGGTTGTCAGTGTAACTGGATTTTATTGCATATACATGCACTGCTGCTGATGAGATCTGCAAATCAAAGGACAGGCAATAATTACTGACATCAGTCCTCATATCATCCCAGGTATGTGTCAGACAAACACATAGGGGCTGTGAGCAACAGAGCAAACATAACTGCCACACATATACACATTCAGCAATGGCGTGTACACTTGTGAGGTATGGTGCACAGTTCATCAGTTCATGGCAGTGTGCTGTATGGGTGCACAGCAATACTGTGTACATGGGTGCAGTGTGTTCCAGGGGAAGGGGCATCACCTACTAACACAACTCATGCATCACAGAGATGTATAATGTTAGTAACAAGGAATGTGTATGGCTGCAGTGCATGCTGTTGAGTGCCATATGTCATGCCTGTTGACTGTTGGGTAATGAGAGGTCTGTGTAATATCTTTGTGCCACCTCACCTATAAGTGTGTGTGTGTGTGTGTGTGTGTGTGTGTGTGTGTGTGTGTGTGTGTGTGTGTGTGTGTGTGTGTGTGTGTAGAAGCAAACCATAATGTATAGGTCTTAATTTACATTTCCTGTCTGCCCCTCAAAGGTGGCGAGGTGGATCAGGATCCCTCCTGCAGGCAAACTGATGTCATTGTCCATACAGACTCTGATAATGATGATAGGCATATTGAGACACAAGCAGGGCTGTCAGGGGCTGAATCTGTGCCATTGGTTGACATTCCACTTTTATCCACCTCATCCCCACTCACAGTCACAATGCCCATGCATACCCCATCACAAGTGGCCATAGATGAGGGACAGTTGGTGGGTGGTGGCATGGGACAGGAAAGTGTGGTGAATATGGCAAGTGTGTCTGTACACAGCAGCCATAGCCAGATGACTGGTGAGGTACCACACAGGCAGATGTACAGGGGTGCTCATAGGAGGGCTGCTGGCCATCATGCCCCTGGTAGATGTGCCACAGCAGGTGTCACCAGATGATTATTTCAGGCTGTCATGGAGGCACAGGCACATATGGAATGTTACACCAGAGATAGTCTGAGACTCCAGATGGCTACTCTTCCTGCTGTAAGGGACAACATCCATGATTTTGCAGGTGCCCACCATTATTTTTCAGAGGTCATAGATAGATGTTTGAGTGAGATGGTAGGAATCCTTGACCGTGTGGTGTCTGTGGTAGAGTATGTGGTAGGACTAGGGCATCAGCCACATGGACATAGGTCAGTAACACCAACAGGTGGAGGTCTCCGTGGATGTGCAACAACTCACAGTGGCAATACCAGCACCACCACTGCAGGAGGGGTACTCTCCACACCACAACACAGCAGACCATGTGCACGTGGTCCTGATCAGTCCCAAGAGGGATGCTGATCCAGCAGATAAGTGTCATCATCAGGGGAGAGTACCATATCTGGGCTTCTGCCTGGTAGTGCCCGTGAATCCCCTGGCAGGCACAGTTACCATGTCCATGGCCAGACATGGTGAACTATACACCCTGCCATGGACGGTCTGCAGCTGTCCAACAAACTCATCTATAGGGCAGCTACATGGCAGAAATGTGTGCATACATACACAGACACATCACCAACACAGCTAGGGAACCTCCATACCTAAACGCACCACATCTGCACAGCCCATGTATTAAAGAACCCCCTAACCCACACACACGATGACAACCAAACAGCTCAGCCCAGGCCTCTGGCAAACCCACAATACACCCTGTGCATATGATGATACCTGTGCCATATCCCTGTCATCTATACCATCGATGCAGATACATGCTAATATGGTTCTGATGCACAGGGTGAATGTACTAAGCTTCAGCAATGTAATGCTGTTTAATGTGTTTTCAGCTGGAATGATTAATGCTTACACATCAGGGTGTGTAGCAGTCCAGCCATGATGCATCATAGCTGTTATTAACACTGACTGATTGTAGTTTCCATAAAGTATTCTGTTTGTGTTCTAAGTGTCTATGTGTCAGCAGGATGTTGGTCTGCTGTCCTTTCCTACAAGGGGTGTGGCAATGTGGTGACACATTGAGTGTGTTATATACCGGGTACAGCTGAACACAGGTAATAGGTCTGTATAACAGTTATTGCATGTGCCACATGGCTGATAGGTCTGAGGGGTGTATACAGGTGAGTGCATGGTGGCTGATGTAAGCAGCTCTTCTACAGTGGACAATGGTAAGTGTACTGGTTGGCACACACTAAATGTTTGCAAATAACACACACACACAGGCTTTGGTGTTGATACAATACACAGAGAATACTGTTCACATGGATGTACTTCATTTTGCAGTGAACTCATTTTGGCCTATATAATTCCACCAAGACAAAGTTGCCAAAACATCACATCAGTAAATAATCAGTCTGCCAGTTTAATGTCATTGACAATGGCACTGGTATGGTATATGTCCTCTTCCCCAATGTACTGCAATCCTGGAGTTGGTAAACATAGGTGTGCTGGTGTGGGTGGCACAGCCCCCCACTTTGGAGAGTGTGGTGTGGCCTAGAAACACACATAGTGTGATTAACAACTACTTAACCTGTTAACATAAACTTTACAGTATAACGGCACACTAAGCAGGGGGATAAGCACGACCATGACCCCAATGTGGGTGGCTGTGCCCACAACAACCACACCCATGTATATATACCAACTCCAGTATCACTGTACAGCTGTATATTGAGGAAGAGGGCATTTACACATCCACTACTAGTTTTGATTGAATGTATTTCCACAAGAAGACTGCTTTGAAATGTTACCTTTTGCCAGTTAGTTTATGGACAAATGATCTCCTGGGACATATATTTTATGCAAACTGAAGTAGATCCCTTCACATACACACACACTTACTTGGCAACACTAGACAGTAGAACCCCTACCTAGGTACTTATTGCTACTAATGTGTTTGGCCTTAATTGCACACACCACAGAGCTTTTAGGGTGAGGTGTTTCCCGAGTTTCCTGTTAGGTGAAGAACATCACCAGGCCTTGTACAGTATGGTAATGGGGGATGTACTGGGTGTTAATGAACAATATATAGTATGACATACTGTCACATGCACATTGACAAACACATACAGTCATAGACACAGTTGGCAGACCTGGGTTTAGCAGTGCTAACTACCTTGTCAGTGAGTCCATACCTTTACAGAGTTTTTGCACACAGCACATGCATCATTGGGCTGGACAGTATAATCAGTTACCTGTATGGTTGATGGTGACAGTGGTCCTCATACAGTGGACCTTGGGACATGTACTGGGGGTATCATGGTGTAAAAACAGTATACCCAGCACCCACACCCCACACTGGATATTGTATTCACTGAAACCTATGATAATGCCCTGACATACCCACAATCACACATTGACCAGGACTGCAATACAAACCCTTGTCTATCTAATCAGTGCTACTATTGGAATATGCACTTATTGCACATGTCACAGGGGATAGTAGGGTGAGGGTTTGTCATGGCTCTCCTAATGTCAGCAACATCACTATCCCTTATAATGTATGGCAAGGTTTATTGTATTTGGAGTATGTGGCCTCGGAATGCTGTCTCCTAAAATATGCACACTCACACACAATTGCACACACATACACACACTTGCCAGGACTCAGCGGGTAACCTACGCCTATCTACCCATTTGTAGAACAGTGTTATGCTGCTATTGCAAGCTCCAGGTAGCCCATAGGGTGAAGAGTGCAACATGGTAAATTTGATGTCAATTACTGCAGCAGCCATTTCTAAGTATAGCAATGGGGGGTGTAGTGGGTGAGAAGGACATCAGAGTATTTTCAACTACAAGTTTACAGACACACAGACACTGTTATTCTCAGTAATGCACACTGACACTTTTGTCAGTACTGAGGTCCATAGGTGCAGGTGTTTCTAGGTGTGTGTCAAGCTAATGTCCATAGAGAGATAAGAAGAGTAGGGCATGTGGGTACACTGGTATCATGCCACCTGACATTTGTCAGCAGGCCATCTATCAACCAATGTCACTTGAGTGATCCCAAGGGTGACAGTTAAATTCAACATCCAATCATCTGGATTTCTCTTGCAGAGGGTCCAGTGAGGTGCTGCAATTGACATGCTTGCAACATACATTACATAACATGGCCATTGTCTGGGTTAGAGACCTGCACCCAAGCATTTTATGTTGACTGTTGTAGTCTGGTTGAGGTATCCATGACATGTGGTGTATACAGGATGGGGTTTCCTAGCTGTGATATTCATAACACAGCTGGGCAAACATGTCAGTGTCAGTCAATCAGAGACTGCCTGTAAGCAGCCAAGATGGTACCTGACATCTGCACATCTGTACAGAGGACAGACAGAAATTAGCTAGCCAGCAGGTTATGCATTAGGATGAATGTTTTGACAGATAGATGTCTGACACTGATAGGTATGTCATTACTACATGACAGCAGCCATCAATGACATGTGCTAAAAACATAGTAGTCTACAGTTAATATCCACATATCAGATCAATATCCAGCAAGAGATACTTAATAACATACAGCTCACACACTAAGAACATGATAGTCGGTACTCAAGAGTCCAGCTTTGCATGCAGGGGTGAATGGTTCCAGTACTACAATCTACTCTTACTTGGAAAAGCACTGTTAACTTTAGTAATGTAATGATACAATACATGCAAGTGTGACTGCATATAACCTGGGATACTACCCATGTATTAAACACATACAAAGAGAAAAAAATTGTTGTACTAGCCATGTATACTCAGGTGTCCCATACAGTATACTCACACCCCTTGCTACAGTAATGACAGCACATAGAAGCATGTTATGTATATCGAATTGAATACACTTATTAAAGCTGTCATTACCCTTCTATTTTATCAGACTAGAATGTGATCACTAGTTACTAAGCAGATTTGCAAACTGGTAAGCAAAGCCTACATGGTGTAAGTGTCTTTTCATTTAACTGTACGTTAGCACTGCCTAGCTTTGTGCAAACCCGAGCAAACCCACTTAAAGCTGCTGAAAACTGCCTTAACCACTCTGCATCCAACAGTCCTTGTTCTGCCTAGCAACAAAATAAACAGAGCTTGGTGGTCTTGAACCCAGGACCTTGTAGACTACAATTACAGCACTTAAACACTAAGCCATCTGAGCTGTGCTAATGTCTGTTGCTTGTTCAAATATATCATTCAGTACATGTGCGGAATAGTAGTGAACAACTACTTTGACTACTACAATTGTTTACTACTTGTTAGTGAAAATAGTGCTGAATCAGTCATGTTTTTATATCTCAATATACACATATCAGATAAATATGGTGGAATACATCTGAGAAGGTATATACAACACTCATGTTTACACATAAGGATATGGATATATATATATATATATATATATATATATATATATATATATATATATATATATATATAGAGATATATATATAGATATATATTTATATATACATATGTAGATATATATATATATATATATATATATATATATATATATATATATATATATATATATATATGTACAAGTACATATACATATATATTTATATATATATATATTTATATATGTGCAACATAACTCACAACCTCTTAGTGCAAGGGAATGTAATGTAAGTATTGCAGTTATAAATGTAGCATGCTGCTACAGTAACAGGGGTTGTGTCAACTGACATGTGTAGGAAGGCTCTTCTGATACTGACACGTACGCCATCAGTTACTGACAGTCATCATAAAATCATCATAGTGAAGTACCACGCAAACCACAGTAGTGATTTTGTAGAATACAGCAGAAATATGACCTATAAACGTGGACAGTCTGAAACAATTTGGTCAGTCCAGAGGTACACACAGAACTCCTTAGTGCAAGGCATGTGGACCAAGCCTGACAAAGGGAATGTTTACAGCCATGAGAATGGGGATATATCACAAATACTGGAGTAGATAAGCTCACACATTTGATGCATTCACACCCTCCTGTCTGTCCTAACATATATTAACTGGAGGAGCAGAGGTCCCAAGACCACATACTTCCAACTAGTTAGTGACATACATCTTCACAGCATCCCACTGCTTTTTTCAGAAATACACACGTATGGTGGCCAGGCAACAGTACATCTGACAAATATCTGGACATAACTTCACACTAGGTAAATAAACTGAGCTGCTAGGCATGTCAGCAAGCTCTGTATAAACTACAGGCACACTGCCACAACACTGACCCAAGTTTCCCATGGGGAATACACATGTAATTGCAAATATAGCAGGCACTACAGGCATGTAACAGCACGGAGTAACAGACACCAGTGTGAAAGTGAAAACCCACAACCAATCTCAACACAGCCACAGTCACATTATGGTAAGCCTAATTAATAGTACAGAACATGGACTGTGTGAATAAAACCATCCTCATATTTGCCACTCACACACTAACTCTACATATACTGGCCCAATTCACAGTGTAGTCTGATGCCTGACTGTGGTATGAGACCTGTCTCAGTCTGTCCCTACAAACATATACACTGATAGGATACCAGAAACCGGAGCAGCATGCAACGTCAGATAGAAGAGTACCAAGAACACTGATATCTACCACGGTCTGTGCACAGGCCAAGTAACATATTCACAATACACCGCTACACAATACTGACACTCTGTCAACAATCACCATAAGTACACACACCTCACTACTGTACAGACTACAACAGAATGTCCATGTTCTGTCCTCAAATTTAAGGCTTACTATACATAACAAGTCTGGCAGTCTGATATATCATTGGTTTGTTATCAGGAATTATATCAGTAAATAATGATATACTGTACATATACACCTCTTACTGCATGACATATGGACAAAGGGTAACAGACATGGGGACAGAGGAACAAACACAGGGAAAATATTGACATATTGCTGTGATAAGTTGAGAAAATTGCTGGTGTAACAGGGTTTGTTGTGACATATCTCTTCTGAGGGATATGAAGTCAGTAACACACATGGATGTCACCATTTCCTGACTGCAATCATCAGAGTATGCCACTACATTTCTAAAGACAGGAAATGTGTGAGTAACATATCACATCTAAGACACCAAACTCTGGCCAGTCTGCAGATAGCCCTACAGGTGAGAGTTTCCTCAACCACATAACACTGTCATGCCAGACTTTAAATCATGCAGAAGAGCCATATCCACACAAACCCTGTTAAACCAACATTACTTCAAATGTAGGACAGCAATACTTACATTATGTCCCCATGTCTGGAACATCCCCCTCCTGTTTGTTGGCCTGTCTCCACAGTGTATGTTGTAAGAGGTATTTCCAACTACCTTCTGTGATGCTGTTTGTCAGACACCCACATGAAGTCCTTCTCACAGTGAAGGAAAAGGGCCAACATCCACATGAAGTGTTTAGTAATAGGAGTGTGTTTCCATGCACTTGGCTATAGGAATGATACCACAGCTGTTCCACATGCAATTGGCAAGTGGAGAGTCCAATTCGTGCACAGGCAATCAGCTGATCAAGAGCATTACCTACAAAAGTCAAGCTGCAGTCTATGCAAAACAGATGTATTTTTCTGCATCTTCCAGAGAGGGAGAGAGACAGACAGAAAGTAAGAAAGGGAGGAAGAAAAAGACAAGCGTGTTTGTGTATGATCTGTGGGTGGAGAGTGATATCTGGTATTATAACAATTGCCTAAATTGTTTACTAATCCATACTGTCACATAGTAATTGCACATGGGAGTAAACATTTATGGCTGTGGATTGTCTACAACCTCCACAGTGTTTGAAAACTGTTGGCCTTGTAATGCGGACATTGGGACATGTAGGTCCTCAATATAATAATGTAGCAAAACCCACACTGCAATGGATCCTGTCATTACACAATCACCCCAACAAGATCCTGATGACACACACCAGTACTGAGTTTTAAATCTCTAGCCAACTATGTATTGCAATTACAGTGTTAAAGTTATTGCATGCACCATGTAGCTTACATGTTATAGAGCTGTTCAAAGGTATCTTTGAATGTGAGTGACATTAGCACCAGTGCTAAAGGAGGGATAAGGGAAGTGTTGTAACTGTGAATGTCCACAAAATCAGGTGTCAACAAAGACACACACATACTCTCTCACACAAACACATACATTATCACAGATGGCAGGACCAGAATTTAAACTCCTACCTAACTACACTACAGTATTACACAGTTATTGCAAGCACCACAGAGCTTACAGGGCTGAAATGTGGCCAGAGGGTTATTTCAAGGTGACCGAAATCAGCAGGTGTGCTAAAGTAGGGCAATGAGAGGTGTAGTGAGTGTGAATGGCCTCAAAATCATTCATCTCCACACACACACACACACACACACACACACACACACACACACACACACACACACACAAACTCACATACACACACACTCACAGCCACCCACACCCACACACACATACACACACTTGCCAGTACTGAGATCCATAGGTGCATTGCTTCACAGGTGTGTAGTTGGTGAATGGGTCTGAAGGCTCTGCAAGACTAGGCCAAGGGAATACCTTGGCATCAAGCAACATGTCAGTAGTCCCCAGTGTGGCTCAGAGGTGTAGTGGTTCCCAGGGGTGGGTATTCTATTCACCATCCACTCATCTGGGTTACTATTGTGGGTGGCCAGTGATGTGCACTGCTTCACATGTATGTTATCTATATTCCCTAGCATGGACAGTGTCTGGGTTGTGCACATGTCCCACATGCATGTTCTTTGACATGTGGAAGTATACTTGAGGTCTCTGGGGCATGTTGTGTGGACAGATTGTTATCTTCTGATGTAGCATTCCTGACCTCATTTGGTGAGACCTGGCTATGATACTGAGGTCATGCCTGCATTTACACTGACAGCATGATATGGGTATTCTGTGGAGTTAGTGGCGTCTGTCCATACAGGACATGTGTATAAGGCAAAGTATTCCCTTTGTGGTGTACGTTTGCAGACTCTACAGTTGTTGCAGGAGTCTGGTGGGGAACAATGCAAAAGGGCCACTGTACACGGTTTACCTTCATATCGTCGGTCACATATGATCGACCAACCATATCGTCAACCCATTTCCGCAAAACCAAATCTGCCACACTTTTAAAATGTCGAATTAATGTCGAAGTTCGACATTTCTGGCCACATCACACCTCCACACCAGTGCTACCATGGGTAAAAAGGGGGTGAGATTTAGCCATTCGCATATGTGGTTTTCGTCGTTTGAGACGTTCACACTTCGGTGTTCGAGGAAGCGGAGGTCAACCTTTTTGAGATCACCATCATGAAGGTAAACCACTGTACACACTTATTTGGCTAATGAGGGGATGGAACAGGGTGCCATGTCCTTTTACTTGCTGGATAACGCACACTCAGTCAGGAGATGTAACACATCGAAGTACTTTCTAATGTCAGTGAGCCTGTTGTGGTCAACAGGCATGTAGTCCACTGCGATCACATCACGATTAGGCATGGTGAGGCAATATGCAGGGAGCTACCAATATCATGATTGTTGCCTAGCCAAGTGTATTTGTGTATGAGACGTTTATTTTATTTGTATCCTGGCGTCTGCTTAACTAAATGATGAATATGTGCCTCACCTGTAGAGGAAATGATGTCATTAGGCTATGTCCTATCTTTTATAAAGCATCTTGGTGCCTTATTTTTATTTTTATTGTCTGAGGAAGCTACTGTGTAACAGTGGCGAAAACGCTCTTATTAAAAAACGTTAACTTGAGAAAAACCTGCTTTTGGCGTCCTGTGCTACATTCTGTTTTAGTGTTTTATTAGTGTTTATTCTTCTTCTGCAGTGTTGTGTATGAGACGTGGGTGGACAGTGTTCTCTGAGTAATGGAAGGGTTGCCTATATTGCTCACCAATCCATACTGCCACATGTAAGCCACACACACACACACACACACACACACACACACACACACACGCACACGCACACGCACACACACACACACACACACACACACACACACACACACACACACACACACACACACAGTTTCACAGTTGCCATGTCTGGCATTAGAACGCCTATCTAACTATTTTTTTACACTACAGTATTACACACATATCGAAAGCGTAGTGCTGAGATTTGGCCAGAGGGTTATTTCAAGGTGACTGACATCAGCAGGAGTGCTAACATGGGCAATGGGAAGTGTAGTGTGCGGGAATGGGCCATAAACTATTCCTCTGGAAATGCACACACACACACACACACACACACACACACACACACACACACACACACACACACACACACACACACACACACTCAGTCACACACAACTTTACATTTGACAGGACTGGGTATACAAATGCTAGATGAATACTGATTTGTACTATCATATTACACAGTTATCACAAGCACCACAGACACTATAGGGCTGAGGGCTACCAAAAGGAATTTCTACAGTGATTGACATCAGCAAAAGTGATATCGACCAATTGGATGTGTGGTGGGTGAGACAGGCCTCATAATGGAAATCTCTTTGCCACTGTCTGTCTGTCTCTCTCTCTCTTCCTTACATCTCTGTGTATGTATGTTTGACATATTATAGTGTGTTGGCCTTGGATATTTGTGAGTATTCCTATCCAATGTGTGTGCAAAGCATGAATGGTGTAGAATGCGGTGTATGTGCACAGACATCTGCGAATGACAGATATGTATAGTTCACTGTGTTGTCAGACATGGGCTTCATTTCTCTAGTTTAGGAGCATTCCCCGTATGACCTTCTGTATTGAGTGTGTGAATCCATTCCAGGTAGGTTGTACTTCAGTCCAGGGTTTATTGTTCTACACCTACAGCTAGCAACCTGTTTCTACAGGATATCTGTAGATAGGTTGACAATATGGAGTCACAACGGGTGACAGATAGTGGGATACTGTAAATATTGCTGTCTGTGCTGCTTGTGTTACATGGTTGGTGTTAGCAGAGATATTCAGACATATGTACTGTTTTACACTGTGACGTATTATGTCAACTACTGACAGATATACTTATTTCATCACAGTTATTTCCTGGGAAATACAAGATGAATGAAGTTGTGTCCAATATTGTGGTCTGCAGCCTACATATTCTTCACACTCATACTATTCTAGAGGGGAAGCTGCAGACACTTGCTGATGGTTCTGTGTATATGGTCCAGCACCTTGGTACTATGGTGGCTGATGAGGTTTACCTTTACATGTGTGTATTGCACAAGGGCGAACAGCAATTTTCTGAAAGGCAGTTTACAAAGTTTGCAAACGCCGAATGGAAAAAGGTTTGAATATGCAATGAGCGGATGCACAGTGCGATTCGCTCATTGCACATTCGACATACTGGGGCAGATTGCACTATAATGGGGATCGGAAAATGGTTCATTTCCCCATTGTAGTGTGATCTCGGAGTTAGAATAATAAAATGGGGGGGTGCAGGGGGGCTTGACCCCCTGCATTACACTTTATCTAATTTTTTTTCGACATTAATGTTCGAAAATCAGCGAATCGGCTTTTTGATTTGCTGATTTTAAAACATTTACAACTGTCACTGTTGTAAGTTTCGTGGTTACAATTCACTCATATGAGCAATTGCACCACTGTGTTTTGCTATTATGAAGGTAAACCAGCTGAGGATCCCCTTCTTGTACATATATCAACATAACAGAATGGTCATATCCTGCTGTGGTCATACCTCTCAGCTGTACACATTCACCCAGGATACCCAGAGGCAGGGCTCATATATCTGGTCAGTTCCTCTTCACATTGTGGTTTATAAGCAGGCTTGCAGGCAGGGGTAGTATGGGCATACATCAGAGTGTCAGACTTCACACACTGCATTTCGTCCATGCTTCTGCACCCTCCCCACTCTGTTATTCTATCCTCTTTCTAACATTATGCAAGTGAGATCTGAGAAGTATCCCTATAGTTTTCCCTTCATCCCAGCGGTATTTAGGGGTTGGCCCTCAGTTCATGCAATAGGACATGGTGGGCATGCTACTGGGATTTGTCAACATGGCCTTGCATTTGTGTTCTGTTGACTGTGTCATGTTGTTAAGATAAACAAAAACGGAAGGTGAGTAGCAAGTGAATCCAACCAAGTATAAATTTATTTAACCTGTAAAGTGGTTTTTGTTTAGCACATAGGCTATAGTGCTTTACAGGTTGAATACATTTATACTTGGTTGGATTAACTTGCTACTTGCCTTCCATTTTTGTTTATCCTGAGTTTTACATCTCTTGCAATTTGTGTTACGTTTTTAGTTGGGACCCCATGAGATAACATACATTGGCAATATGGGTGAGGCACAGGTCTTTGAGAGAGGATTGTAGGCCATTTGGTCGTGATGCAGGCCATCTATAGCAGGTCAGTGCATTCTGTCACTTCTACATTCCCAGGCTGTGAGCCATTGGATTCCTCTGTGGTGATAGGGTACGTGTGTGAGGTGTTAATGACAATAGTTCCTGGACATATTAATACATTGGTCTGGATGCTGCCAGGGTGCTGCTTACAGCTAGGGACACAACTGCATAGAACACCTCTTCAACATGCTGCATTCTGTGGGTATTCCTATGCAGAAGTGGGGGTCATACTGTACTCATCCCCAACAGCAAGGCTATGACCTGTGATAAACCTGTGGCTGATGATGGGGTGAGCTGAGTGTATGTGTGATATGGAAGCTTCTTGCAGCTGACTCACAGATATACATGGGACATTCCCCTTATGCTGCCTTGTGCGGGGACATAGGCAATCTCTCATTACTTCATAACTGTGCCTTTTGTGATCTGCCACTGATTGGCCAGACTACATCAGTATTCCATACTACACAGACAACTAATATGCTGCTAAGCTGTATATACAATTCCAAAGGTGTGTGTAGTTGACAGTTACATTTTATGTACACTGCCTAGGGTACTTCCACCTGTATACTGTGTGTATGTCTGGGCCCATATTCATGGCATGTCCATCTTTCAGATGGTGACAGATATTTACATCTGGACAGTGAGTATGGATGACTGCTGACATGTGAATTGCTGAGAAGCATTGTGGTTGGCACGGCAGTTGTTGGAACATGGCCCTGTCATCAACAGTAGTGGCCATAGGCCACCGTGACACAACCCTCTATACCTACATGCTGACCACTTCCAGACAATATTGAACACACAACAGCCTAACACATGGACCTCTGCATATTGTACACATGCAACAATCTATCCTGCAGATTGGGCCAGCTCAGTTAATCTGTGCTCCACTGTTATAAAACCTACAAGTGCAAGTTACTGCAGTTCTACATAGGATTGTGGGGGGAGGGAGCACATCTGACAACTTTAAACATTTGCTATGGCTGTACTGGCATTTCAGGTACTCTGTTGGCTTCCATTTCATTTTGTATTCTGACCTATCATGCAGACTGGAGGCATATCAGTAGAGTACATATCTTAGGTTTTATTGACCTACGTTTCAGTTTCAGACTTCTTACACTTCAGAACTAACATACAATTGCCATACCTGTTTTAGTCTGTCTGTGTAGGTCTGGAGGGGGGCTGTTAACCACTGCCATCAATTGGAAGCCTTACCTCAGCCTTTCGTTATGGTCATCTACACCTGTCCTGCTGGCTGAGGCTGGTGGTAGGTATGTGTGTCTCACTGACATGCATGTGTGTGTCCTATGGACACACATTTGGGCCACCACATGTATTGCAGTGGGATTTGTCACCTTGTCTATTACTGCCTAATAAGGTGACACCAGTATTTGTTAGGGATTTCAGGCTGCCCATATAGGTGTCTACTATCTGCTGCCATCCCATTCTGCTACCCGATTCCCTTGCATGCTCACGTCCATATTATAGATACAACTATTAGAACATACTACTCCATTCAGCAGTTGATAGGAAGAGTGACTTACCTTGTGGCTGTGCCAGCATTGAGGACTGTTCTGGAGGGCTGACTATGTCAGATGCACATAGTACACTCCCTATACATGGTAAAGCACAGGTAGTGTCATGTTTGGCATCCTTTTTATTGTATGTGTGAGTTAGAGATAGGTGTTATTCATTGGGTCCCTACCATGTCAGTGCATGTGCTATGCATTGCCTCTTTGCCAAAGCCTTGGCACACTGGGCACTCCTACTTGTGCCTACATGGGCAAGCTTAGGTTGTTCCTCCTCCGAGTCTCTCTGTGCCTGTGATAGCCTTGGCAATGGTTGGGGACTGTGTGGCTTTGCTCCATGCTGTTCCTGCTGCAGCTGTTTCTGCAGGATCATATTGTGTAGCATGGCACATACTATGAACATCTGCGTACGTGTAGCTGGAGAGTTCTGCAAGGCTCCACCAGATATGTCCAGGCAGCAGAACCATGTCTTGAGCATCCCAAACACATGCTCTATTATGATTCTGGTTGGTGCGTGTGCCTCATTATGGAGTTCTTGTTTGGCATGTATGTGCATTTCTGATGGTGTCATCAGCCATGGCTCCAGTGTGTAACCATCATCCACCACTAGGTGGCCATATGGAATGTCCCCACTGGAAATGACTGGTACAGCTATGTCATATGCCAGATGTGGGAGTCGTGATAGCTTCCAGGGCTGCCAGCACACACATTCAAGATAATGCCCTGGACATTGCACAAAACCTGGCAGTTGGTGGATGGGAAGCCCTTGCAGTTTATGTAGACCCTACCTCACTCACCGGGTGGTGGTTTGATGTGTAAGTGTGTGCAGTCTGTAGCACTCATTACCTCAGGGTATTCTGCTATTTGGTGGAAGAGATGCATATTGCTGGTCAACTCTGCACGGGTGTTGAGGAAATATATGTGCTCACCGGCATGTGCTGACATGGCATCCAGGAACTGGTGGAGTATCCTGGATGCTGATGCCTGTGAGATACCCATGATATCCCCAGTTGCCCTTTGGAAGGCACCTGCGGCTAGTATTCTTAAACCTACACATACGTTGGTATCCACTGGGATGGGTTCCCCCCTGCTGGTTCTGTGTGTGAGGCGTGGCTAGCATAGCTCAACAATTTGCTGTAGAATGTCACCCTATAATGCTCCACTATCTCCAGCTCATGTACCCCTGGTAGGTTACCCTGTGTCTGTACACTCTTCTCCTTCTCCTCACTGTGGGTTGGTCATCATCACCACCCTCAGCCTCTTGCACATATTGATGTATGAGAGCAACAACAGCCCCTAACATTTTGTTAGTTTTGTCAAGTAACATTTCCCCGTCTGTGTACACCTGTGATGTAGAGTTTGTGGAAAAAAACAGACTGGTAGGTGTTTGCATAGTTTATAGTAGTGTGTAATTGGCTGATTCTGATACATTTCTCCTGCCAGCTATGCTAGTTTGTCTTGATTGCTTTCCTACTGCTGTTTTCCCTTCCCATTGCCTTCCCCTTTAAGCCACAAGGTGCGGCGTGCATACCCAGTGCTGAGATGAGAACAGAGCTGCTATTTCCTGGGGGTTTTTTTTGTTTAAAACCCAGTGCATGGCATGCACACCCGTTTAGGCAATGTAAACACTGCTAGGCAGCCTCAGACAGACCCCCTTCCTTAGCTGTTCTTAGCTAAGGGCAAACACGGGCCACAGAGCTCCAATAAGCTTACCGCATGCATGATACTCCCCCTTATGAGGTCATCTGCCTCTTATACTTATACAATGGTGTTGCTGCACCTACACGGTTGAGTGCAAGCTAACACGGAGAGGAAATCTGTGATTCAGTATCAATCCTCTCATTTGTATAAAACAGAATGCTAATTCCAAGTTACCACCCTCACACTGAGCCTTCCCCCTTAACATCCACTATTCCCTGGTATTGTTGTCTTATCCATGCCATTGACTGCTATGGCAAAATGGTGATTTGGGTTTAAAAACTTATTTCCAACTTTTTTTCTTATTTTCGGGCCGATCCCATTTGCACATCGCTGCCCTACGCTTAAACAGCCGAAATCGGCTAAAAAAAATAAAAGTTATTTTTATAATTTTGCAACTATTTCTCATGCCAATGGCCATATATTTGGCCATTGGCATGCCTACTACATTGAATACATGCTTTCTTTGGAGCTGTCATGCCTTCATTTTGTAATTTGCAGAAATGTATTCAGTTATTAACTGAATACATTTCTGCAAGTTACACTATTCCTGCACAGACACCTGCCTGCTTCCTGGATCACTAATTCACCTTATTTGCATGGTTTTCACCAGCAAATGAGGTAATTAGTATATAGCAGTGGTCTGTGCAGGAGCACTCGTGCAGGTCTTGAGAGCTCGTTCCTGGATCGCTTGTCGGCCATATTGCATGAAGCAGCTCTTGCACTATTCCTGCTACTCCGTGCAGAGCTTGCTGAATCTGGGGGTATATTTTGCATAATTATGTATCTTTTATTTCTTTTGACATAAGCATATTATAACATTTTATTTAACTCATTTGTGAAGAAACTACAAGTTAATATGCATTTTGTGAGGAATAATCATGAGACATAATATTTTTCTATAATAGTATAACAAAGATGCAATACTGTACAAGGGTAAGGGAATGAAGCATACAATAGAAATCTAGGATACCAAAGTGATTTTAATTGAAAAAATACATTTATCTGATGAAGCTCGAGAGCTAAGGCTGACCACTTCTTTTCACGAAAAGCAATAAACAACATCTGGGGTATGCTATGGGTTGTTGCATCATGGGTAAAGGAGAACCTCGAGAGCTTTTCATTACCACAAGCTTTAGTAATGGCTGAGTTGGATCCAAGGTTCAGATCCAAACCCAGCAGTTGAGGATAGAATGAAAATTGACAACATCAGATCCCTTATTAAGTGTTTTCATCATGGACGCCAAGATACTCCTCTTAAATAATTTTCCTGACATCCATGTCTTGAACATATAAGTTTATTATAATCAGGGACCTGATTATGATCTTCTATATGGTGTTTTTGAGGTCTAAGGCACTCAGTTACAAATCATGTCCATTTGTGTTGCTACGTTAAACGCTTTTTACATAAGCATCTATAACATAATGAGACTATGACAGAGTGGTCAAATGCATTATAATATCTATGGGAAACAAGTGCTCAAGTACTCCCTCTCCCTCTGGCTCTGATCACAACAATCCCATCCAAATAGCTGACTCATTTAATACTTTTTTCACTGAAACCATACAATCCCTAGCCAACCAGCTATCTCCTAGCACCCCAGGCTCTGCCACAACCTTTATCAATAATTTTCATCAATTTCATTTTCAGCCAGTGCCCACTTCACTTATCTGTAACCTCATACAGAAACTTAAACCCACTACTCTCTCTGCTGATAAATTGCCTGCAGAATACCTGCAAAAAGCTGCTAAAGTCATAGCCTACCCCATATCCATCCTCATTAACAGAACTATTTCTGAAGGATCTATTCCCCTAATCTGGAAAGTCTCTCACATAATTCCCCTGCATAAGGGCGGTAACTCCAAAGAGTTGTCCAATTATAGGCCCATAGCTGTTCTATCTCCTTTGGCAAAAATAATGGGGAAATGTATACACATACAACTGTTAACCTACCTACTCGATCACAATTTATTAGCACCCTGTCAACATGGCTGTAGACCATTTCATAGCACCACCTCTGCTCTCTTATCCTTCACTAACCATATTAACAGTAATCGTAATATTGATACTCTATCCTCAGCTGTTTTTATTGACCTGTCCAAAGCATTTGTCATGGTGAATCACCACCTCCTTATAGACACACTCAAAAACCTGTCATTGGACAACCATACTATACAGTGGTTCCAATCATACCTACATAACAGGCAACAGGCTGTACTACGGGAAAATACTTTATCTTCCCACGTCCCAGTCACTCTAGGGGTCCCGCAAGGATCTATATTAGGCCCATTACTCTTCTCCATCTTTACAAATTACCTTCATTCTGTAATTCCTCAAGCTGACTGCATCCAATACGCTGACGACTCCATACTCATATGCGCTGCTGCTTCTCAATCAGAACTTCAGTCACTAACCCAAATGACCTTTAGTACAGTTGAAAACTGGCTCCTACAAAGATGTCTTATCCTTAACCCCAAAAAAACAAAAATGCTACTATTTACCCCCACCCGCAGAACCTCCCCACTTAACTTTACTATTACTTCAAATGATGGAACTATAATATCTCCTGAACCAACCACCAAACTACTCGGGGTACTAATAGATAACAACTTCTCCTTTGAACCTCACATTAATAACACCATAAAAATAGTAAACAAGAAACTAGGTTCCCTCTATAGAATAAAACCCTTTCTTACACCTCCAGCCAGGGTTACTATTGCTCGTACCCACCTCATCTCTACCTTGCTCTATGCCTGCCCTATCTATACCAAAATATGTAGAAGTAATCTGAGTAAACTTACATCCTCCTACAACAATATTGCCAGATTTGCAGCTGGGTCCTCCTATAGAACTCATCACTGTATCAATCTGAATCAGTTAGGATGGTTAGAGCTGCCAAATTTAATACTTTTCGATCAATTAATAGTAGCCCATAAGATCCTGTATTTACCTCAAAATACACCCATACTTACATCCCTAGTCATCCCCTATAATAACCTCAAGACCTTATGCTCAGCTAATAACCTACGAACCAAAAAGAATATGGAACAAGTGCTGAACAGTACTATAACCAGGGGCGGCTCGTGGCATAGGGCTGCCGGACTGCAGCCCCCTCAAAAATAAGAAAAGAAAGAAAAATAAGAAAGAAAACTGAAAAATAAAAAAAAATATTTTTTTCAAAATTCACGGACTTCGCGCATAGACCGAGTCCCGACTACTGTCGGTCTCAATTTACAATGTTTATTTGTATGGAGTTTGTGCTTTTTAATTTACAATGTTTATTTGTGTGTGTATGGTGCTTGTGCTTTACTGAGTTTGTGTATGGTGCTTGTGCTTTACTGAGTTTGTGTATGGTGCTTGTGCTTTACTGAGTTTGTGTATGGTGCTTTACTGGGGGGGTGTGTGTGTGTGTGTGTGTGAAAATGCCCCAGGTGCTTATGGTGGTGTGGTAGGGAATGCCTCAGGCTTGAACCCTGTACCCTGTATGCAGGTGTTAAAGACTTGAGTTCCCTACCCACCACCATTTGTAAAAAAATTTCAGATTTTTGCCTCATATTCGATCTGATCTGTTCCTCATAATATCTGTGGTTTGTAAATGCTGCAATGCTTGATATTTGATGGTGTAGTAGTAGCATTGTTGCCTCACAGCTGCAGGTTCTTGGGTTTGATTCTTGGCTGGGGTTCCTTCTTTGTGGGGTCTGTATCTTCTCCCTGTGTTTGTGTGGGTTTGCTTTTGTGTCCTCCCATGTTACAAAGACATGTCTGCATTATTTCTTCCTGGGCCTCTGCTGAAAATTGTTTATTTGTTCCAAGTCAGACTGTCCTGATTTAAAAAATGTTAAATAAAATTGACAGGCATTTGAATTTCAGACTTGAGGGTTTCTGAATGTTTAATTCCTTGTGTATTTGATGGTGCAGTGGTAGTATTGTTGCCTCACAGCTATAGGTTTTCTGGTTTGATTCTTGGTTGGGGTGGCTTCTGTGTGGAGTCTGCATCTCCTCCATGTGTTTGTGTGGATTTGCTCTGGTGCCCTGCCATTTTACAAAGACGTGTCTGCAGTTTTAATCCCTGCTGAAAATTGTTTTTGTTCTGTCCGCAGTAAAATTGACAGGCATTTGAATTTCAGACTTCAGGTTTCTGAATGTTTAATTCTTTGCATAATTGATGGTGCGGTGGTAGTATTGTTGCCTCACAGCTATAGGTTTTCTGGTTTGATTCTTGGTTGGGGTGGCTTCTGTGTGGAGTGTGCATCTCCTGCCTGTGTTTGTGTGGATTTGCTCTGGTGCCCTGCCATTTTACAAAGATGTGTCTGCAGTTTTAATCCCTGCGTCTCTGCTGAAAATTGTTTTTGTTCTGCCCGCAGTAAAATTGACCGGCATTTGAATTTCCAACTTCATGTTCTTCAGAATACATAGTAGCACAACCTTTTTTTTTTTTAGCAATTTTCCAAGTTTATAAGATGAATATTTTAAATTTGTCCCTATTTTTGGGACTGTATTCCCCCATTATTTGCTTCGTCCAGGTTTTTGTGCTAAGGTTGACAGCTATGGCAAGAACTGAATTCAGTGAATATGTTTGAGGGCTGTATTCCCTCATTACTGGGTTTGTCCAGGTGTTTTGTACTAAGAGGTTGACAGCTATGGTGAGAACTGAATTCACTAAATGATAGCCATTTAAGTTTCAGTCTTCCTCTTTTTACAAAGCAGCTGATGTGGTAGTGGTATGTTACTCTGACTGTTTTTGCTCAGGGACCTTGGCAGTAAAATATATGGTGGCAACACAACATTTTATTCTAGCAACTTTCCAAGATTATACAAGCAATGTTTAATGTGTCCCTGTTTTTGGGCTTTTGACCCCCCCCCAATACATTTTGGCTTTTTCCAGTTTTCTTGAGCTGCAAGTTGAGATGCAGTTGAGTATTGAGTAGATTTTACAAGGAACTGAGAGCTGCAGGGAATAGAAGTTTAGTGCTTTGCCAAGTTAATACTATAGCACAACAGGCTGTGTACTTGCTTTTGATGCAGAAGGTTGTGGGTTCTACGCCCACAAGGGGTAGATGCTGCCGTACTGAGAATGTTCTCCTTGGTGAAGATACTAACTATGAGTTCGTTATCAGTTTGCCATCCATTTCCTCTTGCAATATTATTACTAGCTTATCATTTTTTTAATGTAATATAGACAATTTATTCCTGCGGGGCAACAGACACTTTATTTTTCGATGAAACCATGAAATATAAAGGTGATTGCTAGCAGCAACCACTTCATTAGTTACAGATTTCTTTAATGTGGAATTATTTAGATGACTGACTTCAGAGATTGTGCATATTTACTGATAATGGACTGTAGAATTGTGCATATTTACTGATAATGGAGGACTGTAGAATTGTGCATATTTGCTGATAATGGTGGACTGTGGAATTGTGCATATTTACTAATAATGGTGGACTGTGGAATTGTGTATATTTACTAATAATGGTGGACTGTGGAAGTCTGAGTAGACTTTTTATGATAAATGTTCTCAACTGGGCAGTTTTGCCATTATGGGTGCATATGGTTTGTTTCATTGCTTACTGGAAAAAATGTTCAAAACAAATTTAAAACATCCTGTAACAAGTGTACTCTATTGTACAAGGAATATAATTTTAGTACAATGAGGAAGGTGTATCAAAGAGCACATGTATGTTTCATATGCAAGGAGCCTATGATTCGAAAACAGCCCAAAATTAATCTTTATCTGCCACTGGCAAAATGTATTTTCTTTGAATGTGGGTTTCAATGCTGTTTCAATGAATGTGAGTTTCAAGGGCAGAGAAGTTTTAATGCTAAGTTTTCATTGTGAGACTGCATTGCTTTGTTTAACAGATGACTTAGTGTTTGTGCTGTAAAATACAAAATAAAACTTTCAAATGAAGTCCAACTCATCATAGAAGTAAAGCAGTATGCACATTAGTGTTTATGGTAAATGGAGTGAAATAGCCAAGTATAATGGTTCATTGGAATGGCTGCAGAGGCTCCATTCAACCATTATTTTGTCAGGGGGGAAGGGCAGCAAACTCAGACAGGCCCAGCTGAACTATACCTCCCAACTGTCCAGATTTTCAAAGAATGAATAGATTTTTGCTTCTTATTTTTGGTTTGTTCATAAAATTTGTAGTTTTAATTCCTAAATGATTTGCCAGAAGTCACTCTAACTTTCAGACTTCATAACCTTCAGAAAAATGCATGTTAAAGTAAGAGCTGTTCTATCAACTGTCTCAATTTATACAAGAGCAATTTTTAGTACTGTTTATATGTGCCCCCAATATATTTGGCCTTGTTCAGATTTACTGCATTAACTGGTTGAGAGGTACATGCAAATAAATTGCTTTATAGAATTAGGCATAGCCAACCTCTCAACTGTCCCCAATTTTTGGCTCAAAATGTTGCTCTTCCCCCTTATAATCCCTCTGCAAAATAGCAATTTTGGAAGAAAACATGGAGGGTTTACAATTAAGAAATAACTGTAATAATCAAAGTTATAGATTACTTGAAATGCATGTAGATTCTTTTATATTTTGTCAGCTGCTCAAGGTAGCAGTACTAATATTAAAGTGTCCCTTCTTTTGACAGGTAGCAGCTGTATTGTGTGTCTATTTTATATTTTTGCATCACGCTTTTGTCCATTTTTCATAAAATTGTGTTTTTGGCAAATTAGTGACATCACTAAAGACTGAAGTTAGAAAATGACAGACATTTGAGTTTCAGATTTTATACCCTTCAGAAAATTCATACTAATGCAAGACCTATTCTATTATCTTTCTAAGTTTATTAGAGCAATATTTAAAAATTGTCCTTATTGTTGGGCCTTTGTCCCGCTTCTGTGTATGGCTTTGTCCAGATTTCTTGCTCTTGAGGTTGAGAGGTATGACAAATGTGTCAGGGCCATCACAGTCAGCCAGTGAGATTTCAAATTGTGACATGCTTGTTGCACCCCACTCCCCCATGTAGTGACTCTGGATGTGTCCAAGCAAGGCAAGGAGTAGTTGTATCTACCTTGGATGGGGAGGACAGACTGCATAAGTACTACAGTGGCTTTTCATCTGTCCTTAATTTTGCAGAATGGTCTGGTTTCTGTCATATTTTTGTACTGTTGATTTATGCTTATTACTGTTGCTCTGTGTTTTTAAGTAGCAATGCTTTAATGACCATAAGGTAAGCTTGTCTGAGATCGTAAGATGCAAGTAAGCTTTAATAAGCATACTGTTAAAGAATTGCCAACATTGAAAGCCTTTCTGTTGTTGCCATGCAGAGAGTACTTGACTAGATAATGTATAAGCCTTGGGTATTAAAGGACAGGATTCCATTATTTTAAAAGCTCATTACACTTGTTGGAGACTTCCAGTCATCTCTACAGACTTTACCCGTAAACTAAACAGAATGCCAATCATGTGTGGTCCATAACCTGTACAGTAATCCTTTAAGCAATGTATCTTGAGCTTGTTTCTTGTTTGCTTTTCATTTTTACTTTTATCATGTTTTCCCCATGAAACAAGTTGTCAGGCAGCAGGTCTTTTTGGATAAGAAACATTTTTACAAGTGGGGCATCACATAGATTTCTACTTTCAG
The DNA here is from genome assembly GCF_019279795.1 of Protopterus annectens. NCBI lineage: Eukaryota > Metazoa > Chordata > Ceratodontiformes > Protopteridae > Protopterus > Protopterus annectens. The sequence goes on from NC_056737.1 coordinate 899,151,369, forward strand.
CATGTTACTTGGTACTTTAATAAAGCTGAATATATTATAATTAGGACTGCAGTGCAAGGAGAAGTGGTTTGAGTTGAGTGCTTCTGGTTTTTCTTATACTTGATTTTGACTGGCATTCCAGTAATGTATTTAAAAAGTAATTTATTTTTTCATGCCTCACAACCTTTTGTTTCCATCTAGATATTAAGTAAGCTGTCATGCAGCCAATGCATTGAAATATTTTTATTCTTCTACACTTATTTTTGTCTTGATTGGACTTTCATAATGATGGTTTGCCACCCAGGGCAGCGTATTTAATTAAAGTTAGTTTTTTGTGGTTTTGTGCATAGCTCCTCCCCTTTCTGGTTGACCACACCCCCCTTGACCCCACCCATTCAGCTGTCTCCTGCAGCCCCCCTGTGATTTGAAGTCACCAGCCGCCACTGACTATAACACAAATCCAAAAGCACTTGAAGGAAATAATGCTGCAGGCAATAGTTCGATAAATTTAATGAGGTACAAAAAAGGACATAAACGCTAACAACACTCCACACTGCGTTTTCGTTTGCAAATAACTTCATCAGACAACCATGACACTCCATACTAACACCTTAAATACAACTCACTTAATTAACTAAACATCAATTAAACAAGCAATTGATCACTGCCAGCTGCTCTTCTTAAAGATATATATACAATTGCAGCAAAGCTCTGTTCAACTAAAGGAAATATCTTAAAAAAAAACTTTTTTTTGATGAAGTTATTTGCAAACGAAAACGCAGTGTGGAGTGTTGTTAGCGTTTATGTCCTTTTTTGTACCTCATTAAATTTATCGAACTATTGCCTGCAGCCTTATTTCCTTCAAGTGCTTTTGGATTTGTGTTTCAGCTAATAACCTACTTGTACAAATATCAAAATCCAACAACTTAGCTGGTGACACCTTGTTCTCCAATACAGTAGGTAAAGCCTGGAACATCCTCCCAAGCCAGCTAACCTCAATATCCTCTGTCAGCTTATTTAAAAGCAAGCTTAAACCCTACCTCAAATCACACTGGCTATGCCCCTGTGTTAACCCAGACTAAGTACCTAACTATTAACTAGACTCCCACAATTCCAACCTCCCATGATCATGATCTTGTGTTGTCTCACTAATTTTTAGTGAGCTTAACCTTCCTTAGGATATTTTCTCATGTTAATAAGTATATACTGTGGAATGATCAAACACCTTCATATAGTATCACAACCTATGTGTTAAATAACACTAGAAATCCATCCTTGTTTGCTGTTCTTCTATACTCTATCTATTGATCTCTAGTGTTTTTCTTTCTTTGGTTTTTGTGAGACCTTAGTATCTCTTATCATAAATTACTAGGTGTATCTAGTTTTGTAATATGTTATAAAGATTTATACTACACCATTTCTAATACAAATGTATTAGTCTTATTCATCTATTCTTAGATAAATTTTTCCTTTTTCCTACTGAAATATAAAATATATAATCTTAGGCTTGTACTATAATTGTTAAAACTTCTTATGTACCAAATTATACTGTTATTGTCTTTGTCTTGACCTTTTATGTTGTTGTAATTTGTGGAGCTTTTCTCCCCGGGCTTCCACTGAAAATGGACATATATCCAGCTGGACTAGCCCGGTCAACAAATGTAAAATAAATAAAATAAAATAAATCTAGCCGTTCTGAACTTCAGTACACTAATCTTGCCTTTCTAAATTAGAACACTTCCAGAGGTGTTGAACTGTACAGAGTTTTGTTTTGTGTTTACATATCTTTACAGCTGCTTTAAACTAATTTATGGATTTTCAGAGCTATTCAGGCTGCATGAAACCAGGGCATATCTGATTATCTGATGAGGGCTCATTTATTTAGAACTTCCTTGTGCCTAGCTTGGACACCTGTGACTGCCCTACAAAGCTGATATAAGTACATTTTTTTGCACTTCTTCTAACTGATTCAGTGATATTTAACACTTCTGTGCTGCATTTATTTATTTGATTGAATTTATTACTGCTTTTCAGCCTGCAGTTGTTAAGAAAACTCCATCTGTTTGTTACTGTACTACTCTTATGTTGTTTTAACACTATTCTGAAAAAGCAATGATTTATTTAGCTTTACTGCATTTTTAGTTGTTTATAGAAAATTGTATGTGTTTTTTTTTTATTTTTATTCTTATTTTACATGACTGATTTTGAGTATAGAATGTCTATGATAGGATGTATATTTACTATGAATGGAGGGTAAAAGTTTTTAACTAAAAAGATTTGTATCGTGGACCAGGGAACAGGCTGATTGTCATGTAATTACTATTTTCATGTATTTAAACTGTTCCATTTTTTCAAAGATTTATCTAATGAAGTCTAATTCAGATGAAAGTGCTTATTATTGATATTTTGTTAGTATTTGATAATAAAATACATAATTTGTGGTGATTTTGGACTTGCTGTTATATCTTAACATCATCTTTATTTTTTTAGTAGTCATCCAAAATATTTCTAATTTTTGCAAACTTTTGTGTGTTGTGAACATTTCTCAGGGTTAGCGAACTTATTTCCAAGGATTTCCGATATTCAGGAATTCTTACTTTTGTTCTAAAGCATTTGTTACTGCACTTCAGCTCAAAGACAATTTATTTTACATTGGTTGGGTTCTTTTGCACTCTGGTGAGAGCAGAGAGCTAAATTCAACCCATCCAAGGTAGGAACTACTGGTCGATAACTTATTGTGTTTTCATCTGATTGGCCTGAGGGTTTAACTTTAGAAAAATTGTTCATCCTGCTAGTATAAAAGCCTCTTGTTTCCCATGCCTACATATAAATAAACCACTCCAGTTTAAAATCATCTATACAAAATGCTCCCCATAGTCTCCCATGTTCACAGCTGCTCAAAGAGCTGCCAATTTGTGAATAGGGCAGTACCACTGCAGGTTCTCTAATAACATATTACTAAACACTCTCACTTTGACTTTTAGGTGACTCTCCCTAACTTCTTCCCATCTAGAAATTGGGTTTCCTAGCCTTACATAGCATAGGCTAGATTCAGACCTGCTGAATCTAGACTGTTTGGAATCACTGTGCTTTAAACCAGACATCTTACATTAACAGGTCCTCCCTGCACTCTTGTGGTAGAAGTGTGTAGCTCAGGACCCATCTGAGTTTTGGATTGATGGAGAAATGCTCAGTTTGTGGCTTTCCCATTGATAATTGTGTTAATTCTGTTTAGCTTTTCCTGTATATAAGCCTTGCATTTGTGCAGGTTTGCACTCGGTTTACCAGAGCTGCTCAATATTTGGAAACTTTATCCAGAGGTCTGGAGTGCATCTGCACTGATATCCAAGGCATCCACTAAAACAATGAAGAATAAATATATTTTAAGCCAGAACTGTACTTTGCCAACTGTATTTAATTGAATTACTGCATTTTTGCTGCTTATGACTAAGTCCAGCTAGCCCACTTCCTTCCCAAATACGATATTCAGAAAAATGCTGCCACAATGGACTGTCAGTTTCCCATCATTTATCCTGCTAGCTTGATTGATATGGGCATCTTGAGGCAATGTAGCAATTACCTCATGTATAATGACAACCATTTACTCCTAAAGCAAACTAACAGCCTATGTAAGACATGTAAATACGCTGTGGAATTGGAGTCAATTCTGTCATGTAAAATAAAACTACACATCAAACAGGTTGCCAGCACACATACTTCACCTCTCATGCAAACCTCACCTCTCAAACAAAATAAGGTCATGACACATATGCGGAGGTACTCACTAAAAGCCCACCAAAAGAACAGAGACTTGCCAAACGCACACCACACTCACCACTAAGCAAAAAGAAACCACTACACATATCAACACATACATCTGTGTCTCAACAAATAAGCCCCCAAGGCTAAACACATCAAATGTTTTGGTCATAGGTGACTCCATAGTAAGACACACAGATGTCCCCTCACCAGACTGGACAAGGAGAAGGTCACAGTCAGCTACCTATCAGGTGCCAGGATCACATGCACTCAAGTCACTCAACAACAAGTACCGTTATAACTCTGTCATAGTCCGTGTTGGAGTGAATGAGTTGAGACATACCTCTCTGAACTATATAAAGAGAGACATGATGGAACTCTCTGATTATGTGTCCCAGACAGGTATGTCCCTAGCCTTAAGCAGTATCCTACCCTCACCCAGGATGATGTCACAATATAAACAAAAAGAAAAATGATTGACTTTAACAATTAGCTCAATGTCTGGTGTCAGTCCAGGGGGATCCAGTATCTGTCAGCCTGGGTGGATATGGTAGACAAACCTCAATTCTTTGCTAGAGATGGTCTGCACCTGTTTCCACTAGGGATTTGGATACTAGCAAAGGCCCTTGCCTCCCCCATAGTGCCTTTTTTTAGGCAAATGTCAAAACAACAAATATTTTAATGTAACAAAATCTAACTGAGACAAGCTCAGGGTTGTACTGCTTAATGCTAGGAGTTTAAACATGAAACTGCACTCTCTGCAAGCACTCCTCACCTTAGATGAGACTGATATCTGGGCAGTTACTGAGATGTTGTTCGAGGTTGCTGAGAGCAACCAGGCCGTGCGAGGCTACAATGGCTTCCACACATTCAGACCTCAAAATGTGCATGAAGAAACCAAAGGTGGACGTGTATCCATCTTATTTAAAACCAAATAAACTTCAAGACATTCAAACAGCATGAGTGTCTCAAACTACTCCATGTTTAATTAACTATTGAGAAAGTGCCATACCATGTCATTGCTAGTTATAGATCTTCCTCCATGAACCAGGATAAGCAAGCTGCCTACCTCAGAAGATTTCAACTATCCTTCCATAGACTGGGAGATATACACAAACAAAAACACTTTTGCTCATAGGTTCCTGGACTTTGTTAACACAGATGCCCTGGAACAGATAATTTGCACTCCCACTAGGGGCTCTAATGTTCTGAACATAGTACTCACCAACATGAGGGGGGCAGTGTACTTCATCATACAAGATGCCCTCCCTGGTTAGCTCAGACTGCAAATCAGTCTCATTTGAAGAAACTACTAGAAATGACACCCTCACAGGAACAACAATTATAAAAAAAAAACTTTACCAAAGCTAACTACAGCCTACAAATTGATGGTATAAAAAGCTTCATACTATCCACAATCTCAGACATTAATGATGCAGAGGTGTACACAAATGCCCTGTACAAACATTTAAGTGACTGCTTAAACTCTGCTTTACCTGATCTGATCAAAACAGGTCTTCCTGTAATAAAAGCAAGCCACAGTGGTGGACTTCAAGTATAAGCAAATTGTATAGCAAGAGGAAGAAACTGTTGTCCAAAAGCAAGAGGGATATCAATCTGTAGAGGAAGATGTCCCTCCTAAGCCTAAAAAGAAAATTAGAAATCTTGCAGTCTTCTAAAGCAAATTATGAAACTAAAATTGCATCCCTAGCCAAGGATAATTATAAGACATTCTTTAACTATGTCTGAAGTCTAAAAGGGAATGCTCAGCTATGTGCCAAACTGGTTGCAGATGGGATCACTCATACTACACTGGAAGATATTAGCCCTTTGCCTAGTATCTCCATAGAACAGGTCATCTCTGCACTCACCAAGACTGAAAACATGAACTCAATGGGACCATATAATATCCCAAGTTGTCTACTAAACAATCCAAGACAAGACCTTGCAGATCCAATTTGCATTCTCTTTAAGCATAGCTTGAGAACTGGCTAGGTTTCTGCAGAATAGAGGACAACAACAGTAATCCTCCTGCACAAAATGGGGCCATCAACTGACCATGGGAACTACAGAGACATAAGTCTAACCAGCCTCATCTGCAAGGCCATAGAAAGAATTATGAACTTTATCAATAAGTACAGATGAGAAAGGGGAAAAATGGAAAGTCCACAAATATAGTGGCAAGTAAAGAGATCTTCTGGAACATGCTCATGTTGACAAAGACTTGATGCAGAAATAGCTAATTAGAAGTAAAGTGAAAAAGGATGAAAAACTAGTAATTTCTAAGATAATGGACTAAGCAAACATTGTTTTCAAAGTATATGGAACAAATGAGAGAAAAAGAAATATAGGTTCTGTAAAACAGAACTGGAAGGAGTTGCACAACTGATTGCAGGTTGTGATACACTCATGGCTGAAAAACATAATTCGGCAACATTTTTGCACTGGGGATCTTGCAAACACTACAATATAGAAGTAGCTAAGATGCATTGGCAACATGAATCACAAAATATTATAGAGAATGATGAAGGTTATATTAGATGGATTAACCCATTACCTACATTTCAAAAAATAGATTCAAGAAAACAAGATATAGTAGTTCAAGAAAAAAAAAGTAGCATAGATCATGGATACTGCTACACTCAGTGATTACAATGTCTTACATAAAGAGTGACACAAAGTCATAAAATAACAGGATATGCAAGCAGAAACTAGAAAAATATGGAAGAAAGATACGTAGACAGTTCCGATAGTAGTAGGAGTGACTGGACTAATAAAAAAAGTATTTACAATAGTACTTAAATATGCAATACATGTAATCCCATATGACCTGTATAAGGAAGAAATTCCGGGCACATTGCAGATTCTGAAAAGAGCACTCTTGGCTAACATCAAAGATTGAAAAAGTACTAATATCATAAACTGTAATCACACCTTGACTTAAGAATGGGATCAATTCCTGTCTTGAAAAAAACTCAGAAAATACTTAGAGAAATTAAAGTAAAATGCTATATATGTCAAATTGTAAAGCTATAGTAGGTTTGATAGGCTCAGGCAAATTATTCACACTTTTATATGCAAACCAGTTGTGACTATGTTGGCAAATTTCATAGAGAGTATGTTACAGATTTAGCAGAGTGTCCCAATTCACCACATTTAGTACACTTTAATTTTGAACAGTTTTGGGTTAATTATGTTTCAGATGCACAAAAAAGGGTTTTGATTGCCTTCCATACTTAACCATAACTTTTTTCTACCATTAATGGTTACATTATTAGGTGATGAACAATCGTAGTAGCTGCACTTTAAGGAACGCCCACATAAATCAAGCACCAGTCCATAAATTTCTTTCATCAAGCTGTTTTGTACAGCAAAATCTGTATTCCAAATATTAGCAAAACAGTGCTTAATCTGAATGATAGACACTTCAGATTTTCTGCATTGTAGAGAAAGTTTTTTATCAATACCTAATGTCAACTAAAAAAATGCAGAATCTTTCCAGGTAATACAACAAAAATATTTATCTTACAAAGTAAAGAAGAACTCTCCCAATTCTGTAGATTTGAAAGTCACTTCACAAAATTGCTCCATTCCAGTTTGAATCAATGTCCTATAGAAGGCAGAAATCCTAAGGGAGCAATAATTGAATTCCAAATGAAGTATCTGTGCAATGGCTCATTAGATTTTAGCAGAAATATAATCTACTGGTAAATGTTGTAACATCATCTCTGTGACAGTCCTGGTATATTCTTACCTTGAAACATATCTGCATATGTTTTTGCACTATAGCACTGTCAGAAGTCGCACATATAGCGTTCTCCTCTTTCACAAACAATTATAGGAAGTAGTTCACCTATATTTAAAGCTTTCAGGTCAACGTCCTGTAGTACTTAACTCCTCCTCAGGTGAAATGTACAGATTAACAGCTTAAGACAAGAATAAAGCTACATCATCTTCTGGCTCATCAATAAGATTCTCCAAAACACCTTCTTGTACAGTGATGAAGTGCAGCTGCAGTTCCTGATGAGACACAATACGGTGTACAAATATTCTGCTCATGCTGAATATCAACAATACAGCTACACACCATCTCTGAACAATTCTCCAGCGCTAACAGTGTTTCACCTCCTGTATCAACCTTCTGGTCCATTCTACAAGAAGAGGAAAACAAACCCCCACTGAGAAAAGAAGGGGAAATTCCCTGGTGCTCTGGCTATATTTCACATAGTATGAATACCACTTCTGGCCTCCCCTGAAAACCAGTCCGCAGAGTGTAAATAAATAATAAAATAAATAAATAATGTATACAATGAACTAGGATTTGTGATGACTTGCCAGATATAGTTAATCTGGGGTTTGGTGGAAGTATTTTGATGAATGTAAAAAAAAATTGAAATAGTTTCACCAAAACTACTTTCACCAAAACTGAGGAGAACTTTATTTGAAGGAGCAACCCCCCCCCCCCCCATGTTGGAGCAACCCCCATACCCCAAATTTATATATACCATCTCCAAATGTGTACATTAGTGGAGAAAGAGGTAAACTCCACTGTGAATGAAAGTAGTTTCGACAAACATACTTTTATTCTTTTAAATTCACCAGAACTACCAACTACTTTTGGCTAGTAACAGGAAACCACACCTCAGATGGCTATGCAGACATTATTTTGTTACTATTTACTCTTAATTGTAGAGGTTCCAGACTCAGGCAGGAAGGAAACTTTGTTGTGTGTGTGTGTGTGTGTGTGTGTTCTCTGGTCTTAAGATTTTAGTCAGGAGGGTTATAATGTTATCGCTGGTTGTATAAGTTGTGAATGTGGATAGAGGTTTTTAGTGTATCTCAATCACAAAACCAGTGGGATAACTCGGTGGTTTACAGGCAACAGTTCATCGTGAGTACTGAGTTAAACCTACCTATTGCTGACAGTCTATACTTAATTTTGTACTTGTGGGCATACAGATATAATTTTCTTTCCTTTTTAACCTCAATATGTCCTTTCCAAAGCCTAACATCTTTTTAGAGTGCCATGTATCCTTTGACAAGATAGGAAGAAATGTGTGCTTTATGAACATTTGCTTTAGCATTTTGCATGTTATTTTCTTTTGTGTTTAGTTAGGTGTGATTTTCTCAGACCAGTGTCTCCAGTTATCTAAGCCTATTTTCATTTTGTTTTAAGTATTTATTTGTCACATCTTATAAAAAAATATGCAATTTATTGCAACTGCATTAAAAAAGCTGTCAAGTCTTGAAAAAATCTGTATATTGTTTTCTTGTCTGCTGCCTTTACTTTTTTTTTTTTATCATCCTGAATCATCTTGAATTTTTGCATTGTTGGAAGCATGCCAGTGAAATGATAAGGTTGGATGCCTTAAAATTTGTGGAATTCCACATTGTTCATCAAGTTCCATGCAAAAGTTGCACTTAACCAAGTAATATGCCTCAATGTATGGAGAATAACTGAGTGCAAAGCAGATTTTACCAGCAAAGTCTATGCAATATTAAGCAGTTATGTCACATCTGTATGTCAAGAAACGATCATAAACTGAGATGTGTGTGTGTGTGTATATATATATATATATATATATATATATATATATATATATATATACATGGATCTACTTTCAATGAATGAAAGTATGATCCACTGAAATTCACTAATTCACTTACCTGATCACAATCCACCGAAACTACACTTAAACTAAACAATGGACTGCTGCAGGGAGAGGAACCACTTGAACACCATGCAAACAAAACAATACAAAAAGCAACCTAGCCTACCAAAGTGGGGGGTTTCACCCCCCCCCCACTTAAATAGTCCATACTCAAGATCGCACTACATTGGGAGAGGTCACAGTTCACCATGGTGGTCATGCGGTTCCTTTCCCTGAGAAAGGATTTCAGTAGTCCATTATTTCAGAGTTTCAGTGGATTGTGATCAGGTATGTGAAATTCGGTGGATTATACTTTTGTTCATTGAAAGTAGATCTATATATATATATATATATATATATATATATATATATATATATATATACATATATATATAGATATATATATATTTATGTGTGTGTGTGTGTGTGTGTGTGTGTGTGTGTGTGTGTGTGTGTGTGTGCATTACCAATATATATCTACAGAAATTATACAGATTTCTCCAACTTAGTGAAAATTACTAAAGGAATAAAAATGTGCAGCAATCTCTCTAAAAAGTGAGAAATATCCACAAATAATTATGGAAATCATCATAGGTATATAAATGTACTCAATTTGTGGAATTTGACAGAATCTGCAAAATTTCTAATAAAAAATTAATTAAAGCAAAGGGCAGTCATAGCCACTTCACCATGGCTGACAGTAGCTAACAAAGGGTGTAGAACTTGAATGGAGAATACAAATAATGCACACACCCAAGGAAATAGGATGACAGAAAAACAGATGTGGGGTGATGGTGAAGAAGAGAGATACGCAAGCGATATGATGAAATAGGAAGGTCTGAGGAAGAGTCAAAGGGACATCAGTATTTTTTGTGGGAATAGACCCTATCTTTTGCTTTTTGGAGAACAGAAAGAATGTAAAAGACAGGAAAAGAGGAGGAGGGCAAAAACGTAGGTATAAACATATTCCAAATATCACAATACATGGCAGAAAAAGAGTGGAATTAAACATAAAGGAGAGGTGAGGTACACAGACAGCAGACATACAGTCTCTACAACATGGGTGAAGGAAAATGAACAAACAGGGTAGGGATGCATACAAGCCATGGTGCAATGCAGAACTGCATATGTACTTGTACACAACTCAGTGCAGAGATGTTGCAGACTGTGTGGCATTCATACCAGAATATATATGACCAATGGTAGGTGTGTGTTGTAGAAAAATAAATGGGGATTGCAGTACACAATGGATATTGAATCCAGTTATCAACTAGTCTGGCATAAGTGCAAATAAAAGCCAAGTAACAGCGCAATTGAGCAAATCCAACCAAGGAAGTGCAGGATGAGACAAGCAAAGAATAGACTAGAACCTCCAACACTATATGTGAAAGGCAATCAACCAAGCACAGTGCCAAAATGCAGTACCATAGCAATGCAAGAACATGGCTCACTAATACAGAAATACATGTACACAACACAAACATAGGTAAAATGTGATCCATATGTCAAAGACATACGCCATGTCAGGGGCAACACAGAAGGGTCATCAGGTATACAATGTAGATGGGTAACATGCAATGGATTAACATGATACTATCATAAAGAAATGACAGCACACATACACAGATCAGTGACACGTAATATTAAGTAAATGGTAAGAAATGTATGAGTAATTACAGTTAACGAATGCCAATTTGTGTATAGGAAGGAAGAAAACCAAATCCCGAGTAATGCACAATATACAAGTATAACACAAACAATGACGGAATCCAATCAATTGCCAGTACCTTGCATGCATATGCCTTGCACGTATATAATGCCCAACAAGTTGATATAAGGTACTATTGTAATCGTACAAGTGCATGACAACAATGATAATAGAGAGGAAGGTAAACATACACATAATGCATGCCATGTATATGTGCAACATGTAGGCTAAAGCTAACAGGGGGAAGGGAGATGGACAACACAGGCCCACATCAGTGAGGAAATGTCAGCAACAGAAAGGTTGTACACAATAAAGCAGGACAACCATATCTAAGGAGATGCATTTCAACTAACTGTGCTCACCACATAGGGTGGTATAGAAGTCCTCCAAAACTACATTGAAAAAAAAGTCAAATGTATGCCACATGGGCAAACATGATTATTGACTATAAACATGTCTGGGTACAAATGAGAAGAGTACAGTAATGTGCAATTGTTAAACAGCAACATACATAGGTGCATACAAAAAAAAAAGACTTTTGACTATCAAATGTACATATATACTGTCATGGAAACATAATA